>NW_021938303.1:0-36199 GCF_001715985.3 Manacus vitellinus
CCAGTATGATCCCAGTACATATGATCCTGCTGGATCCAGTCTGGGTCTCGGTGTATCCCGGTGTCCCCCCTGTCCCCCCACCCCGGTGTCACCCCCTTTTCTCTCCCCACAGAGCTCCTGAGCCGGCGGCGGCCGCAGCCCCTCCCCAGGGCCTCGGGCCCAGCCTGGACCCCCCTGTCCCTGTGAGGATTTTGGGGGGTCGTGTGTCCCCCCCTCCCCTGCTGTCACTCTGCCTCCGCCCGGCTGCTCCCAGTGATCCCAGTAAAGCTTCCCAGTTCTCCCCAGTCCCGGTTATTGGAGGGCAATGGGCAGAGGCTTTGGGGGATCCCGAGGGGTGGAACCAAGTTTGGGGGGGCAAAACTGGCCCAAAGATGGATCGGGAATGGGGACCCCCCCTGTGTTCCCCCTGTGTCAACACCCTCTGGGAGGGTCTTGGTGGGGCACCTGCCCCTTAAAAGGCACCCAGCTCACCTCAAAAGGTGCTGGGAACCCCCTAAACATCCCCACAGGCCCCGGAGAACCCCCCAAACATACTCAGAGCCCACCCAGGATCCCACCTAACCCCCTTTTTTTGGGGTGCTGGACCTGAAACTGAGTTGGAGGGAGCTGGGGATTGGGGGATGAAGTGGAAGATGTGAGAGGAGGGAAAAATGGGGGTTGGGACCCCCAGAGTAATTTGGGGGTGGGGTGGGGATTGAGAGGACCATGGAAAAATGGAAGGAACAAGGAGAAGGGTGGAAAAGGGGGGGTGGTCTGGTGGGTCTGACAGCCCCATGGGGGTCTTTGGGCACAGGGGGGTTGGCAAAAGGGGGTGGCCCCCCTGAGCTCCCAACTTCCTGTGGGGTGCTGGGGGCTGCTGGATCCAATCTCAGCCTTGGATTATGCCAACAGTTTCAGTTTAGAGGAATTACAGAGGTGTGACTGAACTACTTTTGTCCCCCAGGTTTTAATGATGGCAAATCAGATCTATTGATAGAAATGAATTATTTAGGGTTACAAATGATCACACAAAAGATCTTCATCAGAATTATTTACTGCACAATACAAACACTAAAACTACCAGGAATACAGGATAAGATAGGACAGTGCTCTACACTAAAGCAATTGTTGAAGCAATTCTACTAAAGCTGGCACAAAAGCAATAATTCTTAATTAGAGATGGATGGAACTCCCCCAGACCAACGTTCATGGGGAGATCTCTGCTCTCAACCTCCAGGACTGACCTTGGGGGGGTCCCCAGCCAAGGCAGGAATTTCCACACACCCCCCGGAAGGGTTCTGTTGGAAGAAGCTGCCCCTGGGAAAGGGGACTGGCCCTTTGTGGTAGAAACCTCAGTCCGCTCAAGTGCAAAGGGCCGCTATGACACCCCCCTCCCCCCAAACGGGCAAGACAATTGGGGAAGGAAAGAGGGTGTTGGCTAACAGAGATCAAAGATTTCATGAGGTAAAAGCAGGTTCAGTTCAGGCTGAGGGCGCTGCGGCACCGCCCGTGCGAACATTCCTGACGGGCGGGCGGGCGGAGGGCGGGGCCGCGCCCTGATTGGCTGCGGCGGGGTCAGTAAAGGCGTTGCGCGCGCAGAGCGCTGTGTTGCCTACGGGGAGCCATCATGGCGCTGGCTCCGTGCTGCACTGTGAGCTGGCGGGGCCTGCGGGAGAGCGGGGCTCTGGGGATCCCCTCGGGGGCTGCGAGGAGCGCGGCTGTGGGTGGAAAGGCTGGAGAGTTCGGGAGGGTTTAGCCGAGGGGTTCGGGGGTTCTCGAGGGTCAGAGCGCAGGCCTGGAACGAGCGGGGGATGAGGAGGGGGCCTTAGATAACGCCCTGCCTGCACTGCGCAGGCGCGCCGGCGGAGTACTGAAGAGGGAACTGCAACTCCCATGAGGCTCTGCGCGATCCGCCATTACTTTTCCCGCCACAGCGCTCCGGCCGGCCCGGCGGACCGACCCCAGGGAAAGGGGATCCCAGAGACCCCGCCCGAACCCCAGAGACCCCCAACACTCATCACACAGAGACCCCACAGGAAGGGGTGCCCGGGGGTCCCCCAAAGCCCAGTTCAGGGGATCTCCCAGTCCCCAGGGGAGGTGTGCTGGGGGTGCTCCTCAAAGTCTGGGGGGGAGATGTACCACATCCAGGTAAGGGGATCCCAGTGCCCTCAGTATAGCCCAGTGACTTCCCAGCGACCCTCAGTGCAGCCCAGTAACCTCCTTAATGACCAGCCAGTATGTCCCAGTAACCTCCCACTGCCCCCCAGTATGGCCCAGTGATCCTCCAGTGATCACCCAGTAACCCCCTAGCATGGCCCACTAACTTCTGAGTGTCCCCCCGTGTGTCCTGGTAATCCCCCAGTAACTTCCAGTCCCTCCCAGTGCTCTTCCAGCATCTCTCTGTAACCCCCCAGTCCCTCCCAGTGCCCCCTGGTTCCCCCCAGTGTGTCCCAGTATCCCCCAGTAATCACCCAGTACCCCCCAACTGTTCCCAACGTGTCCCCAGATGTCCTTGGCCTCTCTGTGAGTGTGTGGGGGGGTGTTTTTGGGGTCAGACGGTCCAGGGGGGGCTCCTGGGGTGAGATGGAGGGTTGGGGACATCAGGGATGGGGTTTGGGTACACTGGGGAGAGTGGGGAGGGGTTTGTGGACAGTGGAATTGGGGGTGTCAAGAAGGGAATTGGGCTGATGGGGAGGCCCTGGGGACATTGGAGACACCAGGAGAGTCTCAGGGTCTTAAGGGGGGAAATTAGGGACACCAAGAAGGTCTTGGGGACACCAGAGAGGTCTCAGGACTCACCTGAGTGTGGTGCTGCCCCTCCTCTTTACCTGCAGACATCATTAACCTGCCCCAAATGTCCCCTAATCCCCATTTTCCCTTTAATCACCTCCCCCTACAGATCCCTTTGACTTCCCAACACCCCTTTTAACTCCCCTAAATTCACACAAAGCCCCTCAAAACCCCCCAAATCCCCATTGAACCGCCTCCCCAGATCCCCCCAAATCTCCCCAAGTCCCCACCTCAAATCCCTTCCAACCCCCCTCTAAGAGGGATCACCTTGCACCCTGGGACAGGAACACAGTGGGCTGTACTGGGGGCACTGGGCTGTACTGGGAGGGCACTGGGGGGGGCTCAGGTGTCCCAGGACAAGGTGGCCCAGCTCCAGGAGAGATCTGGGGAGCAGTGAGGAGGTACTGGTCTGTCCTGGTCTCTGCTGGTCTGTCCTGGTCTGTCCCCCCAATCCCCAAAGCCCCTCCCCAGCTCCCCCAGGACCCTCCCATACCCCAAAGCCCCCCAGGCCCTCCCAGGCCCCTGACTTGGTCCTGCTGCCCCTTGAGCATCTGCAGCTGCTGCAGAACCAGGCATTTCATCAGCAAATGTGCAGGTGACCCCAAGCTGGGGGTGTGTTGATGTGCTGGAAGGCAGGAGGGCTCTGCAGAGGGACCTGGCCCAGCTGGATCCATGGGCTGATTGCAAGGGGATGAGGTTCCAGCAGGCCAAGGGCCGGGTCCTGCCCTTTGGCCACAAGAAGCCCCGTCAGCCCCCCGGGCTGGGGCCAGAGTGTCTGGAGAGCAGGCAGGCAGAAAGGGAGCTGGGAGTGGGGATGGACAGGGAGCTGAAGAGGAGGCAGAGTGTGGCCAGGTGGCCAAGAGGGCCAATGGCTGGTGGCCTGTGTGAGGAAGAGTGTGTCAGCAGGAGCAGGGAAGGGATTGTTGGGCTGGAGTGAGCGCTGGTGAGGCCACCCCTGGAGTGCTGTGTCCAGCTCTGGGCCCTGAGTTGAGGAAGGCCCTGGAGGGGCTGGAGCAGGTGCAGAGAAGAGCAGCGAGGCTGGGGAAGGGAGTGGAGCACAAGTGGTGTGAGGAGAGGCTGAGGGAGCTGGGGGTGTTGAGGCTGGAGAAGAGGAGGCTCAGGGGAGCCCTCCTGACTGTCTGCAAGTCCCTGCCAGGAGGTTGGAGCCAGGTGGGGGTGGGGCTGTTCTGCCAGGAAGCAGCAGTAGGACAAGAGGGCTGGGTCTTGAGCTGTGCCAGGGGAGGTTTAGGTTGGATATTAGGAAGCAATTTTTTGCTGAGAGAGTAATCAGGCCTTGGAATGGGCTGGGCAGGGAGGGGGTGGAGTCAGCGTCCCTGGAGGTGTTGAAGGTGAGAGTGGATGTGGCATCAGTGCCATGGTCTGGGAAGCACAGCGGGGTTGGATCCAGGGTTGGACTTGATGATCTCGGAGGTCTTTTCCAACGTGGCTGATTCTGTGATTCTCTGATTGCCATTCCTATGGCAGCACATGCTTGAGGCTCCATCCCCAGGGTGATAGAGATGTCTGTCCATATCTATCTGCAAGGTTAGTCTGTAAATGTGTGGTGTTAGAAAAGCAGGCTGAGTTGTGGGCTGGTTGTAGAAGGAGAAAGAAGCCCAGAGGCCAGTGCAAGCAGGCAGCCCTCAGCTTGCACCTGATGTCCCCTCCCTGCAGGTTCCTGTCCTTGAGCCCAGGCCCTGAGGTGAGGCTGAGAAGTGGCGCGGAGGTGAGCCCAGAGCTGTCCCTGAGGTGAGGCTGAGAATAAGTGCAAGGCAGAGGTGCTGCTGAGGAAGGAGAGCCCCGTTGTGGGGAAGAAACAAAGCTGTGAATGCCCATCCCTGAGCAGGTGCTGTGTCCATCCCCTGTGTGCCAGGTGAGCTGGGGCTTTGCTGCAGAGCTGCGGGCGCTGATTTGAGCGTCTCCAAGTGCTGAGATGGTGGGCACCCAGGAACACAAACTGTGCCTGGCCACGGAGCCTGCAAGGAGGAGCAGAGACAGCCCTGGCAGTGTGGGGGGCCAGGTTGTCCCTGTGCCTTCCCCTGCAGGCCCTGGCTGTCCCTGCTGGGCCCCTGTCCATCCCCATCAGGTCCCTGCCCGTCCCCCCGGGCTGAGCTCCCCCCAGGAAGTGCCGTGGAGCTGAAGCTGCTGCCATCCCCCCCTGCAGCCGCTGCCCCAGCCAAGGGAGCAGCAAAGGCAGGGCCAGGAGCAGAGGCAGCAGCAGGGGAGCCCTGGGGGGCCGGGAAGCTCTTGTGTGGGTCAGGAAAGAGGCGCTGGGCACGAGGCCGGGGCTGTGCTGAGCAGGCCCAGCCCTCACATCCCCCCAGCCAACGCCGGCTGCCCGGGGGGCTTGGGAGGGACCCCCAGCCCGTGTGCCCCACACTGAGCTGGCAGAGAGAGAGCCAAGGGACAGGGCCATGGGCAGGGCCACGGGTGAGGGACAGGCAGGGCCATTGCAGGGCCACGGTGAGGGCACAGCCTGTGGCAGCAGAGCTGCCCAGGGCCGGGGGCAGCCGGGGGTGTTGGGACCAGGCAGTGCTGGGGCCGAGCAGAGCACGAGGCCTCTTGCAGAGCCCTGGAGCAGCCTCCCACTTGCCAACCCTGCCCTGGTGGGGTGACACTGTCCCCTCCCTACAGGACACATCCCCAGAACTCTTCAGGGGGGACCTTTTGTGTCTCTTTCTGGTTGCTGATTCCTGCTGGGGACCCGAGGGAGCCTCTGCAATCCCATGCATGTGGCACAATCTCCTCTGCAGAGCTTGACCCACTGCAGACTTTGCAGGGAAATCTGTGCTGGCAGCCCGAGTGTGTCACGACCCCCTGCGCTCCCCCAGGATATTTGGGAGGAGTTCCCCCTTCCTGGGCACCCATGGGATGGGGGTTGATTGTTCTCTTGCTGTTGCTTCTCCTCTTCTGGTGGCTCTTGGGGGTGGGCAGGAGGTGTTTTTTGGGGGTGCCGGGCTGGGTTGGGGGCAGAGCCCCGGCGGTGGGTGGGGGGATGTGGGTCCCCCCCACGGTGGGGGTTGGTGTTGCTGGGTCAGGCCCCGCCGGCTCCATTGTCAGCCTGGTGCCGGCGGGGGGGACACAGCGGGTTTGGGGCCCCCCTGGAGTGCCGGGGGTGGGTGTGGAGCCCGGGAGCTGCCGAGTGTGGAGGGCGGAGCGGGGAGATGGCGGAGCTGGGGGACCCCTGGCAGCCTGGAGGGGGGAGCACAGAGAGGGAGGAGCCCTGGGACCCCCAGGAGCCTGAAAAGTGGGGCATAGAGAAGGGGAAACCTGGACAGTGGGGACCCCTGGGATCCCCAGAACAACAAAGTGGAAAACGTGGAAGGGGAGAATGTCTGGGAATATGGCACCCTGAAGGTGAGAGTCAGAGGAGAAGGGACTCTTGGGACCCCCAACACCCCAGAGGAGTCAGAGGGTCAGTCAGGGGAGACCCTCTGAACCCCAGAGGGAAGAGACCAGAGAGGAGGAATTTCTGGGATTATTTTTTTGCGCTGCATGTTCATAGTTTCGAGTATTTTTTGACTTAGCTGTAACGTTTTGCAGTTTGGGGGGGCGAGGGTCTTCTTGCTATTGTCTGAGTCTTGGTGTTTTGGAGTGTTTTATTGACACAGGACGCCCAGTGAGTTCTAGGAGGAACCCCCAAGCCAACGTGCTCAGCCCTTGTTTTCCCCCCATCAGGATTTGTCCTTCCCAAAGCTTGGGCGGATGGAGGAGGAGGCTGCGAGGAAGAGGAAGATGCCTTGGGCCCCCCAGGCAGGTGAGGAGGAAGTCAGTGTCCCTTTGGGCGGGTGTTGTGCTGGCTCTGTCAGCCCAGCATGGCCCCGGCTGCAGGACAACCCCGCTGGCGCCGCCGTCCTGCCGGGGCCGGAGTTGGGGGGATGTCCTTGGCCTTCCCTGTGGGCCGGAGGCAAATCCCCTGCCTGTCCTTCTTGCTTCCTGCCCCAGGCCCCGAGCTGAGGACGGAGAGCGCGGAGGACAAATCCCCCCGTGAGACCCTGGTGGGAGAGGCCGTTTTGAAGGGCTCCCCGGTGCAGGAAGGCAGCGGGGAGGAAAAGGGCCGGAGATCCCCCCGCAGGAGGGGCTCCAAAGCCAGCCCAGGGTGCTCTGAGGAGGAAAGAGCCAGCCTGTGCCGGGAAGGCGGCCGGAGCTTGAGGGGGAGCTCTGAGCTGGTGGTCCCTGAGCAGCCTCCCAGCAGAGAGAAGCCCTTCCAGTGCTTGGAATGTGGGAAGAGCTTCAGGAAAAGCTCCAACCTGATTAGACACCAGCACATCCACACCGGGGAGTGGCCCTACAGGTGTGGGGAATGTGGGAAGAGCTTCGGTGATAACTCGGGCTTGATCCAACACCAGCGCATCCACACTGGGGAACGGCCCTACCCGTGTGGGGAATGTGGGAAGAGCTTCAGCTGTAGCTCCCACCTCCTCACCCACCAGCAGATCCACACGGGGGAACGACCCTACACGTGTAGGGAATGTGGGAAGAGCTTCAGCTTCTGCTCCAACCTCCGCACCCACAAGCGCATCCACACTGGGGAACGGCCTTATTCTTGTAAGGAATGTGGGAAGAGCTTCAGCCGAAACTCCCACCTCCTTTCCCACCAGCACATCCACTCTGGGGAACTGCCCTACACATGTGGGGAATGTGGAAAGAGCTTCAGGAAGAGCTTCCACCTCCTCACCCACCAGCACACGCACACTGGGGAACGGCCCTACAAGTGTGGGGAATGTGGGAAGAGCTTCAGGCAGAGCTCCAACCTGACCCAACACCAGCGCATCCACAGTGGGGAACGGCCCTACAAGTGTGGGGAATGTGGGAAGAGCTTCAGGCAGCAATCCGGCCTGCTCACCCACCAGCGCATCCACACTGGAGAACGGCCCTACAAGTGCTTGCAATGTGGGAAGAGGTTTCCGACCAGCTCCAATCTCCTCCTGCACGAGCGGACGCACACGGATGAGAGGCCCTTCCGCTGCACCGACTGCGGGAAGGGCTTCAAGCAGAACTCCACCCTCGTCACCCACCGGCGCATCCACACCGGGGAGAGGCCCTACAAGTGTGGGGAGTGTGGGAAGAGCTTCACCCACAGCTCTGCCTTGACCAGACACCAACGGACCCACCAGTAAGAGAAGCCCTACCAGTGCCCCGACTGCGGGAAGAGCTTTGGCTGCCGCTTCCACCCCGAATGAACCCCCTGATGCTGAGGCAACCCCTGGAGTGCAGTGACTGTCAGTCCATCCCTTTTACCACAAAGGACCAGTCCCCTTTCCCAGGGGCAGCTTCTTCTCACAGAACCCTTCTTGGGAGGTGTGTGGAGATTTCTGCCTTGGCTGGGGACCCCCCAAGGTCACTGCTGGAGGTTGAGAGCAGAGATCTCTCTCCATGAATGTTGGTCTGGGGGAGTTCCATCCAACCGTAATTAGGAATTACAGGTTTTGTGCCAGCTTGGGTAGAATTGCTTCAACAATTGCTTTAGTGTAGAGCACTGTCCTATCTTATGCCGTTCTCCTGGTAGTTTTAGTGTTTCTGTTGTGCAGTAAATAATTCTGATGAAGATCTTTTGTCTGATCATTTGGAACCCTAAATAAATTAATTTCTCTCAATAGATCTGGTTTACCATCATTTAACCTGGAGGACAAAAATGATTCAGTTACACCTCTGTAATTCCTCTAAACTGAAAGTGTTGGCATAATCCAAGGCTGAGATTGGATCCAGTACCCCACAGGAAGTTGGGAGCTCAGGGGGGCCACCCCCCTTTCCCAACCCCTCTGTGCCCAAAGACCCCCATGAGACCATCCGACCCACCAGACCACCCCCCCTTTTCCACCCTTCTCCCTGTTCCTTCCATGTTCCCATTGTCCCCTCAATCCCCCATTTCCCCTCTGAACACTTTTGGGGTCCCAACCCCCACTTTTTGCCCCCTCTCCTGTGGGCACTGAAGGAGAAAATGAGGCTGCACACACAGAGTTCCATTGCAGGACTTGTCCGCCCATCTTTCCGGTGTCCCCCTTTCATTGGGGTTCCTTTGGAAACAGCGCCTGGGCTTTGTCTTTTAGTCCACCGGAATTCCCAGCATGGCCCCAAAGCAGTGCCCTGATCCCACACATTCCCCTCCCCTCATGTGCTGGCTGTGTTCAGCCACCAGACAAAAACACAGGCTGCCATGCAGAGCGTTCCAAGTGGTTTCCACTTTGGCAAACAGCACTCTCTGGATGGAAAACACCAGTCAAGGCCAAAACACTCCTTTTGGATCCTGATTAGCTGAATGCAGCTGCTGCTGCCTTAACTTGTTCCCACAAAAATTCTCAGGGTTCTTTTGGTTCCAGGAGGCCCCACATGTCCCATTGGCCCCTGGATTCCATGAGCTTCCACAGTCTCCAATGGTTCCTTTAGTTCCATGAGGCCCTGCAGTCCCAAAATGCCCTTTGGATTCTCAAAGATTTCCCATTGTCCCAGGGTTCCTTGTGCTTCAGAAGGAGCTGCAGTGGGACAGTGGCCCCTTGGTTCTGTGAGCTCTGCAGTGTTCCAGGAATCCTTGGGTTCCAGGAGAGCCTGCAGTTTCACAAGGAGCACTTGAATGCAGGAGGTTCTGCAGGGTCCCAATGGCCCCTGGATTCTGGGAGGTTCAGAAATATCTCAGGGCTCCCTTGGTTCCAGGAGGACACACATGTCAGCAGGAACCCTTGGTTCCAGGAGGTTCAACAGTGTCCCAGAATTCCTTTGATTTCATGAGGCCCTGGATTGTCCCAATAGTCTCCAAATTCCATCAGCCCCCTCAATGTCCCAATGGTCCTTGGTTCCATGAGTTTCTGCAGCATCCCAGGGTTCCTTTTGTTCCATGGGAACCTGCAGTGTCACAATGGGCCCTGAATTCCAAGAGTTTTGCCAGGGTGACAGTGCTGCCTTGATTCCATGAGATTGCGCAGTTTCCCAGGGCTCCTTTGGCTCTAGAAGGCCCTGCAGTGTCACAATGGTCCTTGGTTCCATGAGGTTCCACCATGTCCTTGCTGGAACATGCTCTTGGATCTGGACAGGCTGGATCAATAAGGCCAAGTGTCAGGGCCTGCCCTTGGCTCCCAACAACCCCCTGGAACACTCCAGGCTGGGGGCAGAGGGGCTGGAGAGCTGCTCAGCAGGAAGGGACTTGAGGGTGCTGCTTGACAGCAGCTGGATATGAGGCAGAGTGTGCCCAGGGGGGCAAGAAGGCCAAGGGCATCGTGGCCTTTGTGGAGAAGAGTGTGGCCAGCAGGAGCAGAGAACTGATTACCCCTCTGTGCTGGGCACTGCTGAGGCCCCACCTGGAGTGCTGTGTCCAGTTCTGACCCCTCAGTGCCAAAAGGCCCTTGAGGGGCTGGAGCGTGTCCAGAGAAGGGAACGGAGCTGGGGAAGGCTCTGGAAAACATGTCTGCTGAGGGACGGCTGAGGGAACTGGGCTTGTTGAGTCTGGAGAAGGGGAGGCTCAGGGGGGACCTCATTGCTCTCTACAATGCCCTGAAAGGAGGTTTTAGTGGGTGTGGGGGTTGGTCTCTTCTGCCAAGGCTATAGTGACAGGAAGAGAGGAAATGGCTTTAAATTGCTTTGAGCAAGGTTCATCTTAGATATTAAAGAAACCTTTTTCCCCTGAGAGAGTGTTCAGGCATTGGAACAAGTAGCCCAGGGAGGTGGTGGAGTCTCTGGAAGTGTTCAGGTGTGTGGTGGGTTGACTTTGGCTGGACACCAGGTGCCCTCCCAGTTGCTCTATCACTCCCCTTCCCAGCAGGACAGGGGAGAGAGTAAGGTGGAAAAAAAAACAACTCGTGGGTTAAGGCAGTTCATTTAAAGCAAAAGACAGCAGGGTTTGTTCTCTGCTTCCCATGAGCAGCCATGGTCGGCCACTCCCCAGGAGCAGGGCTTGGGTCCGCGGGACGGTTCCTCAGCAGGCAGCCATCAGACAATGAATGCCCCCCTCCTGCTCCGGGCCTCAGCTTTTAGAGCTGAGCTGACCTCCCATGGGCTGCAATGTCCCTTGGGTCAGTTGGGCTCAGCTGGCCTACTTGGGTCCCCTGCCAGGCTCTTGCCCTCAGCTAAGGAAGGAATGTCCCAGTGTTGGTGCTGTGCTCAGCAGTGGCCAAAACACTGGGGTGTTCTCAACACCCTTCCAGCTGCCAATGCCAAGCCCAGCCCTGGGAGGGCTGCTGTGGGGAACTGAACTGCAGCTCAGCCAGACCCAACCCAAATATCTATGGCACATATTCTATAGAATCCATCCTTAGGTGTTGTATGAGAGATCTATAAGATATTACAAAGAATAAGCAATAATAAGGCAAGTGCCCTCCTTAGGGACACCCCCCCCAAACAAGTGCCTGTGTTTGTTCCCTGGGGGTCTCTGCAGCAGCAAGCACAGCCCCACACTGACTGCTCTGGGCTGTGCAGGCATTTGTGGTTCTGCCTGTCTCACACACACCCAGCCTTGGGATGGATCTGGATGTGACTGGATGTGATGTCACAGGGGAGCTGTGATGTCAAAGTGATGATGTGATGTCACGGGGAGGACGTGACAGCACAGGGATGATAAGAGATCACAGGAGAGGTGTGATGTCATATGGTGGATGTGATGTCATAGGAGAGATGTGATGTCACAGGGATGATGTGATTTCACGGGGCGGGTGTGATGTCAGAGGGATGATATGATATCACAGGAGAGATCTGATGTCATATGATGGATGTGATGTCATAGGGGAGATGTGATGTCAGAGGAAGGATGTGATGTCACAGGAGAGCTGTGATGTCACAGTGGGCTGTGATGTCACGGGGAGGATGTGATGTCAGAGGGATGATATATCACAGGAGAGATGTGATGTCATATGATGGATGTGTCGTCATAGGAGAGATTTGATGTCACAGGGGAGGTGTAATGCCACAGGAAGGATGTGATATCATATGATCAATGTGACGTCAGCTGTGATGTCAGGGAGCTGTGATGTCATGGGGAGGTGTGATGTCATAGGTGAGATGTGTTGTCACCAATGGGCCGTCCCAGGGGTTGCAAATGTCCCACCCTGCTGCATATTCATGAGCTCCTGGGCTAACTTTCTCAATATATTATCATACATTCCAAAATATGGAGTCATACAAATATGCATTAGATGCAGTAACCCGCTGCCTCAGAAGGCATCAAATTTTATATTTGGCTAAATTTCTCAAAATATTAACAAATTAAACTAAATCTGGGCAAAAGAAAAGAAAGTGAAGAGAATTTAAGAAAGCCTTTTACCAACTCCCAAGTAACTCAATGTATTTGCATAAAAACTGATGTGTAATTTCAGGTCTAATTTCAAGACACATTGGCCCCTCTAACAGACACATTATTATAGAATCCCTCACACCCAACACGCATTAAAAGATACCCTGGTTACTCACGGGGCGGAGACAGTGGCTAATGAAAATTAGATTTGTGACAGGATTAAATCCTGATGTTTGTAACTTTGTTAATGTTAGGAAATTTGATTGTAGCTATTGAGATCCTATTATGTTCCATATGCTTACTATTTTACTGTAAGGTTTGGGTTTTTTGGGGGGAATTGCATTGCATTGGGAAAGGATTTGTGCTCTCTCTTTCTTTTCTTTACTCTTCTCCCTTTCTGTTCACTACACGAAAGGCACCGCCCACAAAGAAGGGTCACAGTGAACAACAAAAGAGAAATTATTGAATGCATAAATCACGGGGTGGTGTCAGAGACTGAAATGGTTCATGATTTGTGCATTCTAGGATTTCCAAGGGACTCTTGCAGGCTTCTGCAGGACTTTTGCATTAGACCTCTGATGGCCCATCAAGGCCCATCCCCCCTCTGCCAATCCTGAAAGGCAGGAAAATCCCTTTTCCCAGGCCCCTCACGGGAACTCTGCGCAGGCCCAGGAGATGTTGGGGGTTCGTGGCATGGCCCGGACACCATCCATGGATATAACTCATCACTTCTTGGAGTCTGGGGGGTTCCCTCCCCCACCCCCAACGGATCAAGGCCACCACTCCAACTGACAGACATGGAAGCTGCAACTCTCAAGTTCCATCGCTGGACCCCGTGGGCGGTGACTATTGACATCTTTCCACTCTCAGCTTTGCTTCCCTTACTCTCCCTCACCCTTATCCTGCCTTTCCTTTCTCTCCCTTATGCATTTTCCCTAAAGGTTCTCTTTATGCCATATTGCTGTAGATGAGAGATAGAGATGATAACACCCAAAATGGCAACATACCTGTTTACCTTTGAAACAAAATTGTTCTAAAATAAACCCTACATATATATGTTTTCAAACACTGATTATTTAGTTTCATTTCACTCTAATCCACCCCAAGGGATTTATTAATAAGAACCTGGTTACCCCCCCCTTTCTGGGGTGGGTAGTAACAGACCCCTTGTAGCAGGATGTTCTACCTGGAAAAGAATCTGATGGGAGAATGCAGGCACTGCAAGCTCTCTGTGGGGAGTTACTGCTGGTGCCAAGGGGTTGGTTTAGTGCTGAATTGTGCCAAACCCAGCCTGGTTCCCCAACCTTCCAACACACATGCTGCTTTTGGAAGCAGAGTTTGACAGATCAGCTGCTCACTGGCCTGGGAATATGTGACTGGAGATCCATCACTGGATAAGCATAAAAGCCCAGGGCCAACTTTGATAGAGTAGATTCTTCCACAGACTTTGTTGAGGTGTGTGGAGCTTCTGCTGTGAAGCAGGGACAGCTCTTGATGGTCACTGCCCAGAGGGTAAAAGAAAGAGAGAGTTCTGCCTTGATTTATTTCTCTCAGACCCCGCCGGGCCCTCCCCGCTTCCTGCCGGGATCGGACACCGCCGGCGGCCCCGGCCCTGCCGGGCTCCATCAGCCTGAGCAATTGCTGCCAAGGAGGGGCCGGGGGCTTCCTCTTGGCCTTCGTCTCCCTGGCGCTGGGGCTCGGCTTCTACCTGCGCCAGAAGGTGAGGGGGGTCCCAGGGGGTCGTGTGTCCCCCCAGAGCGTCTGTGCCCCCCCGGGGACCCCCCACCCCGCTGTCACCCCCTTTTCTCTCCCCACAGAGCTCCTGAGCCGGCGGCGGCCGCAGCCCCTCCCCGGGGCCTCGGGCCCAGCCTGGACCCCTCCTGTCCCTGTGAGGATTTTGGGGGGTCGTGTGTCCCCCCCTCCCCTGCTGCCACTCCTGATCCCAGGAAAGCTTCCCAGTTCTCCCCAGTCCTGGTTATTGGGGGGCAGTGGGGGAGGGGGGGTGGATAACGAGGGGTGGAGCCGAGTTTGGGGGGGGCAGAACTGGCTCCGGGATGGATCGGGAATAGGGACTCCCCTGTTTCCCCCGTGTAACCCCACTCTGGGGGGGCTTTGGGAGGGCACCTGCCCCTCAGTAGGTACCCAGCTCATCCCAAAAGGTGCTGGGAACCCCTCAAAACCTTCTTAGAGCTCCCCGAGGACCCCCAAACACACTCAAAGCCCCCCCAGGACCTTACCCAACCCCTTTTCTGGGGGGACTTCTCTGGGCACTGGTGGTGCTGGGAGCCCCCCCAGCTGCTTTGGGCGAGGAGCTTTCGGGTGAGCGGGGGGTGGGAAGGGGGAGGTCGGTGGGAAAAGGGAGGGTTAGAGGGGATAAAGGGGTAGTGGGACCCCAAACTGAGTGGGAGGGGAGTGAGACCCCCCAAAAGTGGAGGGGGGGACCATTGAGAATGATGGGAAATAAGTGGGAGAGGTCAGGAGAGTGGGGAAAGAGGAGGGTGGGACCCCCAAACTGAGCATGAGAGGGCTGGGGAGTGGGGAGATGATGTGGAAGGGGTGAGAGAGGGGAGAAAAATGGGGATTGGGACCCCCAGAGTGATCCTAATTGGGGCTGGGGATTGAGTGGACTATGAAAAACTGGGAGGAACAGGGAGAAGGGTCAAAGAGCATAGGTAGTGTGGTGGGATAAACGGTCCCATGGGAGCCTTTGGGCACAGGAGGGCTGGGAAAGGGGGGTGGCCCCTCTGAGCTCCCAACTTCCTGTGGGGTGCTGGGGGCTGCTGGATCCAATCTCAACCTTGGATCATGCCAACAGTTTCAGTTTACAGAAATTACAGAAGTGTGACTGAATCACTTTGGTCCCCTAGGTTTTATTGATGGCAAATCAGATCTATTGATAAAAAGGAATTTATTTAGGGATACAAATGATCAGACAAAAGATCTTCATCAGAATTACTTAGTGCACAATATATACACTAAAACTACCAGGAGTACAGGATAAGATAGGACAGTGCTCTACACTAAAGCAATTGTTGAAGCAATTCTACTCAAGCTGGCACAAAACGAGAAATTTTTAATTAGAGACAGATGGAACTCCCCCAGACCAACGCTGGTGGGGAGATCTCTGCTCTGAACCTCCAGGAGTGACCCTGGGGGGGTCCCCAGCCAAGGCAGGAATCTCCACACACCCCCGAAGAAGGGTTCTGTTGTCAGAACCTGCCCCTGGGAAAGGGGACTGGTCCTTTGTGGTGGAAAGGGATGGACTGACAATCACTGGACTCCAGGGGTTGCCTCCCCATCAGGGGCTTCATTCGGGGTGGAAGTAGCGGCCGAAGATCTTCCTGCAGTCGGGGCACTGGTGGGGCTTCTCTTACTGGTGGGTCCGTTGGTGTTGGGTCAAGTTAGAGCTGCGGGTGAAGCTCTTCCCACACTCCCCACACTTGTAGGGCCTCTCCCCGGTGTGGATGCGCTGGTGGGTGATGAGGGTGGAGTTGTGCTTGAAGCCCTTCCCGCAGTCGGTGCAGCGGAAGGGCCTCTCATCCGTGTGTGTCCGCTCATGCCTGAGGAGATGTGAGCTGGTCTGAAACCTCTTCCCACATTCCCCACACGTGTAGGGCCGTTCCCCAGTGTGGATGAGTTGGTGTCTGAGAAGGTTGGAGCTGTCACTGAAGCTCTTTCCACATTCCCAACACATGTAGGGACGTTCCCCAGTGTGGATGTGCTTGTGTTGTCAGGTGGAGTGTCCTGAAGCTCTTCCCACATTCCCTACAGTAGGGCATGTGCTAAAGAAGCTCTTCCCACATTCCAAGCACCTGAAGGGCTTCTCCCTGCTGGGAGGCTGCTCAGGGACCACCAGGTCAGAGCTCCCCCTCAAGCTCCGGCCGCCTTCCCGGCACAGGCTGGCTCTTTCCTCCTCAGAGCACCCTGGGATGGCTTTGGAGCCCCTCCTGCGGGGGGATCTCCGGCCCTTTTCCTCCCCGCTGCCTTCCTGCGCCGGGGAGCCCTTCAAAACGGCCTCTCCCACCAGGGTCTCACGGGGGGATTTGTCCTCCGGGCTCTCCCTCCTCAGCTCGGGGCCTGGGGCAGGAAGCAACAAGGACAGGCAGGGGATTTGCCTCCGGCCCACAGGGAAGGCCAAGGACATCCCCCCAACTCCGGCCCCGGCAGGACGGCGGCGCCAGCGGGGTTGTCCTGCAGCCGGGGCCATGCTGGGCTGACAGAGCCAGCACAACACCCGCCCAAAGGGACACTGACTTCCTCCTCACCTGCCTGGGGGGCCCAAGGCATCTTCCTCTTCCTCGCAGCCTCCTCCTCCATCCGCCCAAGCTTTGGGAAGGACAAATCCTGATGGGGGGGAAAACAAGGGCTGAGCTCGTTGGCTTGGGGGTTCCTCCTGCCCAAGTCCATCTCTAGAACTCACTGGGCATCCTGTGACCATAAAAACCTCCAAAACACCAAGATTTAGCCCAGAAAAACCCAAATCATCGAGATTCAGGCAAAAGCCTATAAGAAAGAGTGAGAAGACTCCTGCCCCCCCAAACTGAATAAAGTTGAGATTCACCTAAAAAATACTCTAAAATATGAAGATGAGCCCAAAAAAATTCTCCTAAGATTTCCCCTTCTCTGGTTTCCCCCCTTTAGGGTTCAGAGAGTCTCCCCTGTCTGGGATGCTGGGGGTTCTACCTAGAGATGCTGGGAGTGTTGGGGGTCCCAAGGCTCCCTTCTCCTCTGATTCTCGCCTTCGGGATACTGCATTCCCAGAAATTCCCCCTCTCCAGGTTCTCTACTTTGTTGTCCTAGGGGATCCCAGGGGTCCCCACTGTCCACTGTCCAGGCTTCCCCTTCTCCGTGCCCCCCCTCACCAGGCTCTCAGGGGCCCTCTGAGAGGGCACTGGGACACACTGGGGGGAACCAGGGAGCACTGGGAGGGACTGGGAAGTTACTGGGGGATTACCAGGACACACGGGGGGACACTGGCAGGTTACTGGGCCATACTGGGGGTTACTGGGTGCTCACTGCAGGATCACTGGGCCATACTGGGGGGCAGTGGAAGGTCACTGGGACACACTGGGTGGTCACTGAGGGGGTTACTGGGCCATACTGAGGGTAACTGGGAGGTCACTGGGATATACTGGGGGCACTGGAATCCCCTTACCCGGCTGTGGTACATCTCCCCCTCTGGATTTTGGGGGGCATCCCTAGGACCCCTCCCCTGGGGGCTGGGGGACCCCTTGAACCCCATTGCTGGGCTTTAGGGGACCCTGTAAAATCCTTTCAAAACCTCTGAAATCCCCCTTCGACCCATCAAAACCTTCTCCAGGTCCCTTCAAATCCCCTCAGAGATCTCATCCCTCCCCAGCACCCCCCAACCCCTCTCAGTGACCCGCAAAACCCACCTGGGACCCCTCAAGCCTATTCAGGGACCCCCAATCCCCCCCACGGGCCCTCCAAACCGTCTGGGACACCTTAAACCCCCCAGGGACCCCAAAACTGCCTCAAGGTCCCCGCAAAGCCTCCCAGGAACCCCAAACCTCCCCAGAGAGCCCCAAAGCCCACCTGGGACACCTCAAATCTTCTCAGAAAACAAAACTCCCATCAGAGCCGCCCAAAACCCTCCAGGGACCTTCAACCTCCCCCCCGAATCCTTTCAGGGACCCCTCACAACGTTCCCGGAAACCCTCGAACTCCCCCGCTAAGCCCTCCCGAGCCCTCCAGCCTTTCCACCCACACCCGCGCTCCCCGCAGCCCCCGAGGGGATCCCCAGACCCCGCTCTCGCCGCCCCCCCGCCAACTCACCCAGCGAAGTGCAGCGGCCGCAGGCGAGTCCTCCTCACTCCCGACCACGAGGCCAAAATGGCGCTCGCTCCGCGCGCCCTCCGCCTTTACAGACCCGCCCCGCAGCCAATCAGCGCGCGGCCACGGCCCCTGCCCGCCCCCCGCCTGCGCGGGGCATTGTGGGAGTTGTAGTCCTTGCGGCGGGGGAGGATCGGACTTTTTTTGGTTTTTAGTTTTTCTGTCTTCTTTTATTTTCTCTTTTTTTCTTTCTCTCTTTTCTTTCTTTTTTCTTTCTTCTTTCTTTTCTTCCCTTTTTTCTCTCTCTTTTTTCTTTTTTCTCTTTTTTATTTGTTCTTTTTTTTCCTCATTTTTTCCTATTTTTCTTTTTTTTCTCTTTTTTCTCCTTTTTATCTCTTTTCTCCCTTTTTTAATTTTCGTTTTTCTTATTTTTCCCTTTTCCTTTTTTTTTTACATAGTTTTCTATTAGTTCTTTTATTCAAGGACGATTTAAACACAGATCAAAACAATCTCCATGTACATATCTTACAAAAACAGATAATCTGCCTTGTTCCAGGTTTGTGAGGGTTCCTAAGATCACAGACATTGAGACATCAAGGGTGGAAGGTGAAGCAACTTTATCCTGTCCCTTGCCACAGCCTTCAATCCACACCCAGCCCTGGATTTCTGCAAAGCCGCTGGGCAGGAGCAGGAGATGGAGCTGGTGCTCGGCGGGAGGGGCAGCAACAACAAACCCCTGTCTTTGGCACAGGGGAAGGAATTTAGTGCTTGAGGGGTTACATTCCACAGGCTCCCCTGGGGATCAGCTTATGCTCGGACAGTGAGAACAGCAAGAACATTCCTAATAAAAATGCCAGAGGGAAGGGAGCGGAGGGGGAGCAGGGGCAGGAAAAGGAAGCAGAGCGATGGAAGATGGGCTGGGGCGGTCGGGGCTGGGGGAAGGCAGGCTGGACAATGCCTTGTTTGGTCCAGCAGCTGGACCAGCTCCAGGGCAGGTGTCGGGGCAGCCTCTGCCACAGGGACATGGACAAACAGACCCTACAAAAGCTCTCAGAGGGGTTGGGGGCTCTGGGCGGGGCTGCGCTCTCGCCTCAAGCCAGGATACCCCAGGGCAGTGGAACAGCAATTCCTGTCAGCTCCCAGCAAAGATTATTGGGGTTTGCACTGGGGAAATATTGACGCTCCAGCTTCTTCTTCTCTTTTTAGAACTTTGAGCTTGCAGTTGGGTAGAAGGGCTGGTGGGGGAGTGGGAAGAGACCCACTGAGGGACACATCTCACCTCTCAGTTAGATGGAGCTAAACCCCTGATCTTGCTTAGGAAGAGCTGCTGATGCTCAGTTGTCTTCTTTCCCTTCTGCTTTAGTGGGATATTACATTTCCCTGCAGTATTTGGGATAGAATGGTATGTCAGCTGGAATGGTTTGGTTCTTATAGAAAGTATGAACACATTTTACTGAAGGTATTTTTACATAGGTGAGGCCTCCAAAAAAAACCCAAAAAACCCAAAAACTAATATAAGTGCAGAATAGAGTGAACTTTGGGGTTTTCTTTTTAATTCTTGGGTAGAAAACCATCCCCGTTAGGGACAGCAATTTATTGCATTGCTGAAAAAAAAAAACCCAACCAACCAACAAACAAAGAAGTCTGAATTTGTTCTCCTTCAGATTTGTTTTTGATCATAATAATCCTTCTAGTGAAAAGGGCCAATTTACTTTTTCTAGAGGAATATTTTAAGTGTGATTATCACAATATCACAGATGCTGAAAAGGTCTAAAACAGGACATGGACCTTGAACGTGTTCCTGCATTTAGGATGTGGTGCTTAACATTCAAGAAACAATAGAACTGCAACTCATTTATTAAGGTATCATCTCAAAATGTTCACTCTTGCTCTGTAAAGACATGCCACAAGGATTGTAAAAAGCTTGCAGTATCCCATGAAGTACATGTGGTATTTTATCAGTGTAAATATAAGATTATATTATATATATTTTTTATATATACTATATATATAAATACTTATATTATATATAAGATTTTCAAGATTTCTGCTGGCAGTACTCCATAACTAAAGTAAGTTTTCCCTTTGGTGCTGCACTAGTTTATTATTTAATTGTTACTGACATTCCACCAGTCATATTATTAACTTCACCAAATGAAAGGGAAATAATCCTGTATTATTAAAGAGAGCAACTGAATTCCCTCAGTCATCTTATCCTTGGCTGTCTGGGACAGTGATGCACTTCAGCTTCCCTAAAAAAACTGCCACTAAAAAAGAACTTGGGGTGATAGTGAGAGATCCATATTGAAGGGTGTGCCTGAATTATCTTTAGGGAGGAGACCTTTTTTGGTGGGTGACAGACAATGTGCCTGTGGTTCCCTTTTTCTTTCTGGGTTCTTTTTCCCTTTCTTTTTGTCAGAGGCTTTGGGAAAGGTGTTTTGTCAAGAGAATAATATTCATTTATAGCCATGTGAACGGTTTCTATCCTCTACCAGTGAAGGCAGTCACCTAAATACCCATACCCATGCCCTTGAAAATAAAACAAGGAGAAAATATGGAGTATTTGTTTGAGACCAGATAAACTGAATGCAGTTCAGTAACATGGTAAGGTAATTGCTGTTATTGCACAGAGACATTTCTTTCTATGCTGGAACTGAGGGTAGCAGCAAAATCTAAAAGCCTTGCTCTGTGTATTTGTGAACACACTGTGGGTAAGTTCAAAGGAGCATTCAGAGATTGTGTTGTGTGAGCCTTTTTCCCTAAGATCAAAACAAGGAGTAATTATTGCTAAATCCAGCAGATGGCTTTTTCTCTTTATTCCCAATCACTGATTAAAGAAACATAACTCAGATGTGATCTCACTCTGTGCTCCAGTGACATTAACATTAGAACAAGATTGTCACTGTCTACTGGTCTCTTGTGCTCCTCACTGGAAGGCACTTGGTGCACCCCTGGATATCCTGTTAATGAGGTAAAAAACTAACCCTTCTAAAGTTCCAGATTTTCCTCACCTGTTTGGACACAGTTGGACAAACTGGACCAAGTTATGACTTGAAAGCCATCTGTTGGATTTAGCATTAATTACTCCTTGTTTTGATCGTAAAGGAAAAAAGCTCACACAACACAATCTCTGTGGGCCCAACAGAGAAAACATCCCCAGGGTCTTGTTAGAGTACAAACCTGCAAACAGGGATGACAGGTCAGAGAATCACAGAATCATCAAGGTTGGAAGAGACCTTCCAGATCTTCTAGTCCAACTGTCAACCCAGCACCACCAGAATCACCCCTAAACCCATCTCAAAGTGCTACATCCAGATGCCACCTGAATGCTTCCAGAGACTCCACCACCTCCCTGGGCTACTTGTTCCAATGCCTGAGCACTCCCTCAGTGGAAAAAGGGTTTTTGAATATCTAATATGAACCTTGCCTGATGCAATTTAAGGTCATTTCCTCTCTTCCTGTCACTAAAGGCTTTGCAGAAGAGACCAACCCTCACCCCACTAAAACCTCCTTTCAGGTCATTGCAGAGAGCAATGAGGTCCCCCCTGAGCCTCCCCTTCTCCAGACTCAACCAGCCCAGTTCCCTCAGCCGTCCCTCAGCAGACATGTTTTCCAGAGCCTTCCCCAGCTCCGTTCCCTTCTCTGGACACGCTCCAGCCCCTCAAGGGCCTTTTGGCACTGAGGGCCCAGAACTGGACACAGCACTCCAGGTGGGGCCTCCCCAGTGCCCAGCACAGAGGGGCAATCAGTTCTCTGCTCCTGCTGGCCACACTCTTCTCCACAAAGGCCACGATGCCCTTGGCCTTCTTGCCCCCCTGGGCACACTCTGGCTCATATCCAGCCGCTGTCAAGCAGCACCCCCAAGTCCCTTCCTGCTGAGCAGCTCTCCAGCCCCTCTGCCCCCAGCCTGGAGCGTTCCAGGGGGTTGTTGGGACCCAAGGGCAGGCCCTGACACTTGACCTTATTGATCCAGCCTGTCCAGATCCCTCTGCAGAGCCTTCCTACCCTCCAGCACATCCACACTCACACCCAGATCAGTCAGTCTCCCAAACAGGACAAAGTCTGACCACCAGCAGTCCAGGCTGTCAGTTCTGCTGCCCCCTCCTTCCTCCACCCAGAATGGAAAACTCCATCATTTTGGGGTCTCTGTGCCCGTCAACTCCGACCACCACATCCCCCACCAGTCACAGAATCATGGAATGGTTTGGGTGGGAAGGGACCTTAAAGAGCATCTCAGTCCAACCCCTGCCATGGGTAGGGACACCTTCCACTGGACTCAGAGCTCAGAGCCCCATCCAATCTTGCTGTGAACACTTCCAGGGATGGGGCAGCCAGAACTTCTCTGAGCAACCTGTGCCAGGATCTCACTACCATCACAGTCCAGAAATTCTTCCTAATATCCCATCTAACCCTGCCCTTTCTCAGTGTGAAGCCATTCCCCTTGTCCTGTCACTCCAGGCCCTTCTCCAAAGTCTCTCTCCATCTTTCTGGTTGGCTCCCTTCAGGCACTGCAAGGCCACAATTAGGTCACCCCAAAGCCTTCTCTTTTCCAGTCTTAACAATCCTAATTCTCTCAGCCTTTCCTCACAGCAGAGTTGCTCCATCCCTCTGATCCCTTTGATGGTCCCCTCTGGACTCGCTCCAACAGGTCCATGTCCTTCCTGTGCTGGAGCCCAGAGCTGGAGGCAGCTCTGCAGGGGTGACAACATTACAGCCCTGTGTGTTCCAACAAGGACACTGTGGAACCTCCTGGAGTAAAGGGGCCATTGTAACACTGTAGGGCTTTCTGGAGCCAAAGGAGCCCTGGGACACTGGGCAATCTCATGGAACCAAGGGAGCATTGTGACAATGTGAAAACTCATGGAATTAAGAGGCCATCGTGATACTGCTAGGCCTCATGGAACCAAAGGAACCCTGGGACACTGTGGAACCTCATGGAACCAAGGGTTCATTGTGCCATGAAGGGCCTCTTGGAACCAAGGGAGCCCTGAGACATTTCGGGCCCTCATAGAATCAAGGGGCCATTGTGACACGGAGGAACCTTGGGGACTCAAAGGCCACTGTGACACTGCAGGGCCAATGGAACCAAAGGAAGCCTGGGACAATGTGGAACCACATGGAATTACTAGACCTGTGACACTGCAGGGCCTCATGGAACGAAAGGAACCCTGAGATTTTTCAGAAGCTCATGGAATCAGAGGGTCACTGTGACACTGAAGAGCCTCATGGAGACAAAGGGACCCTGGGACACTGTGGACCTCAAGAAATCAAGGGCCCATATTGGCACTGTGGAACCTCAGGGAATCAAGGAGACATTCTTACACTGCAGGGTATTATTGAGTCTAAGTGACCATTGTGACACTGTGGAACCTGATGGAGTCAAGGGGCCTTTGTGACATGTGGGGCCTCATGGAACCAAAGGATTCCTGGGACATTGTGGAATCTCATGGAACCAAGGGCCACTGTGATATGTGGGGCCTCCTAGAACCAAAGGAGTCCTGAGACATTTTACAAACTCATGGAATCAAGGGTCCATTATCACACTGCAGAGCCTTACGAAGCCAAATGGACCCTGAGACTCTGCGGAACCTCATGGAATCCAGTGGCCATTCCCACACTGTAAAACCTCATGGATACTCTCAGGTTCCCATTATTAAAAGACGCTTCTGCCCAAATTCAGCTGCAAAGGAGACCATGTACCAAAGTCAGCAGTCCAGCTTTGATTTAACAGTAAATAGGAGGGAGAGAGAGAGAAAGGGAGAGAGAGAGAAAGAAATAGAGAGAGAGAGAAGGGGGTGGTGGGAAGCCAGTGAGAGAGAGACAGAGATGAAGTAAATGTATCACACCATGGAGATCCCTGAGGCTCCCGCTGGTCCTTCTTCACCCTGCTCTGCTCGGTGGAGGGTCCCCAAGTTGTGCTTCTGGGCTATCACTTTTATACAGCCCAAGCCCTGGGTATTCAGGGGGGTAGATGCTGTTCCCACAGCTTGGGCTGGCACATCTACAAGGACTTGCTTCCTTTCCCACACCTTGCCATGGTGGGAGTTTTGCCCGGTGTGCTTCCAGTCTGCAGGTGGGAATCTTTGTCTGGATGGGTTCCCCAGACCTGCCTTACCAGCCCTGGCTTCCTGTTGGGGCTGTCTGCTCTTTCCCACAGTCTGCACAGTGCAATTCTGGCCTGGGGGCTACTTCCAAAGCTTCACCTCCCTTTTGGCCTTGGAATTAAAGGCCTTCCTGTTTGCCACCAGTGCTTATGTGTTGTGGTGCCTTATGGGATTTTCCTGCTTTGACAGTGTTTTGAGACAGTTCATTGTGCCCTTCAAGTCCTTCCATGTGCACACACACACCACTCTCACCAGTGTCTGGCCCTCCAAAGAACACAAGCCCTGATGATTTGTAGCTCCCACTCCAGTGGTTGGCACTTGGAGCTCCCTCCGTACCCAGAGCTCAGAGCTCCCTTGTGCCAGAAAGTTTAAAGAGATTGTGCCTCATTCTGCCAAGACAACCCTGGGAAAAAAGTGTCCCTCTGTGTTTCCTGGGATAAGAGCACTCTATTGTCATCTTCCAAAACCTTGGAGAGGTCCCAGAGACCCCTCAGGAAGGAATTTGGGGCCTCAAGCACATGACCTGTATATAGAGGCTGAGGACTCAGGGGTCAGGGGTGTGAAGATTGAGGACAGTAGAGGAGCAGCCTGAGAGGTCTGGAAGGGGGGTGTGAGAGCTGGTGGAGCTTTTCTTCCTGTCAGAAAACAGCCTAAGAAAGAACTAGTGCCACCAAGGGCAGCTGGGGGGGCCTAGACTGGTGACAAGAAGTCAGAAATTTCCCTCTGAGGTCAGTGTTGTGGTGCAATATGTCACAAAGAAGGAGTCTGGATGAGCCCAAGGCTTTGTGTGTGCAGGAAGAGCCAGGGAGGACGCAGAGATGTCAGTGCAGGAAGGTGCCAGCCAGGTGGGGCAGCCGGGGGGATGACGACAGCCTGCAGGGAAAGGGGCAGGGCATGGACACCGTAGGACAGCCTGGGCTGGAGAGGAGACAGGGATGGGGAGAAGCTGAAAGGCCCTGACAGAGCCACCTTCTGCAGGCCTTTGGCCAGGGCTGCTGTCTGTGCCCCTGATGCCAGGAGGAGGGGAGTGCCCCTTGCAGCCCTGGGGCCTCATGGCCTCCTTGTCCCTGCTCAGCAGCCTGGCAGGTGCCACCCCATGGGCCTGCCCTTGGCATTGCACATCCCACATCCCAGTGCCCCAGGAAGAGCCCTGAGGAATGAGGCAGGGACAGCATCTGCCTTCCCAGGGGCTGGGGGTCAGGGCTTGGTCCTCTGGATTAAGGAAACAAGTCAAGGTTTGTTCAGCATCAGAGCCACCTTTCCCTTGCTTGTCCATCCTTGTCATCACTGTCTGCACTTTTCTGCTCTAACTGGAACCTGGGGACACGTTCTCAGTTGTGCCCCTCAGTGAGATTCATTAGCACTACAAGAAATTTTGTGTTTGAATCTCACTTTGACTTCTTGGAAAGTTGTTTGAACTTCCTCTCAGGGACTGAGTCTCATGTAAACAATGACAAATCCCCTGGAGGGTCATGAAATGCCTGGGGCTGTTGCTGTGCTGCTGAGCTGGGCTGGGCTCCTGGCACACAGGGAGCTCCTGGCAATCAAGAAGAGCTTCAAAGAGACAGCTCTGCTGGTGAGCAGCTCCTCTGCACAGCCCAGCAGGGCTGAGGGCACTGCCTGCAGCACCAAGGGGAAGGGAACGAGGCAGGAAAAGGTTGAAGGGAATCAGGATTGGAAAGACAGTGAGCTGAACCTTCAGTGGGGGAGAGATTTTCACAGCCTCTCCATGGTAAGTCTGTGCACACAGGACAATGTTGCTTGTGTGCCTGGAGGAATCTGCCAAAGCTGGCACATCCCACAGCCTGGAGGATCTTTTAGGAGGACTCCCACAGTTTCTCTGTTGCAGAGGAGCAGGAGGAGCTCCAGGGCAGGGCTTCTTTGTGGCACCATCAGAGGGACAGGGCAGGACAGCTCCTTCCAGGGACAGATGCAGGGTGTGAATGGGGGGTGCAGCCAGGAATGCCCAGGGCTGTCCTGCAGAGCAGGGTCCTGCAGCCCAGAGGGCTCTTTGCCAGGGCAGGGGATCTGTCACTGCTGGGGTCACCTCTCACTCTTCCTGGGGAGCTCCCACAGCACTGTGGAGTGAAGCTGTGGGTGGAAGGAGTGACTCTTGGCAGGGCAGGACAGGTTTCTTCTGCTGTTGAGAGGGTGCTGGTTGGGCAAGGGCTGCTCGGAGCTCCAGCTCATGGCCAGGTCATTTTGATGCAACTTTTCATGAGCACCTTCAGGGTCAGACTTTCCTGCTTGAGTCTCTGCTTTCATCAATCTGTGCTTCTACTTTTCTTTCAAGCTGGTAGGAATGGAAACTCAGCTGGACAGTTAAGAGCAGGGGCTGAGACTCTTAAACCATCTTGCTGATGTTTTCTGAGAACCTCAGCCAGTGCCCTCACCCCCCATCAGCCTCCAGATCCAGCCAGCAGCATCTTCCCACTGTCCCCAGGCTTGGGCTGAGCTCTTCTTTAATCCCTGCACAGCCTGAGCAGCTGCAGGGCTGAGCTGTGCATTCAGGGGCTGGGCTGGGCTCTGGGAGCACTGGAAGGAAGGGACCACAGGGCTCAAGGACCAGCTCCCAGCTGGGGCAGCTCCAGGCAGCAGAGACATGGGCGGGGAGGGAGGGAATGCTGAGGGCAGCCCTGCTGCAGGGCAGATGTGGCACCTCCCGGCCCTGCCCTGCAGTGCAGAGCCCTTCCCTGAGCAGCACAGCTCTTGTGTCCCCTCCCAGCCAGCACAGCCCTCAGCCCGGGGGCTCTGGGCCCTCAGGCACCTCCTGGGCAGGCAGAGCAGCAGGAGGGATGGAGGGCATCTCTGCTGCCCTGTGCCCATTTGCTGCTGAGCAGGGCCTGAGGGGACTGTCCTGCACTGGGGCTGCCTGGGAGGGGCTGTGCAGGGCTGGGAAGGGAAAGCCTTTCCTCAGGGCCCAGCTGTCTCTCTCCTTGCCTTGCTCAGGTGCTCCTGCTATTGCTGACAGGCTCTCTGGGAATGGCAGGTTGAGCTGCAGAGTCAGGCCCAGCCCCTGGGGCTCCTCCTGTGCAGGGCTGAGCACAGCAAGGAGCTGTCCCAGCTCTCTGTGTCCCGGGGGCTCTGGGCTCTGGGAGGCTGGAAATGAGATGACTGTCCCTGACTTTGGGAAAGGGGGAGCCAATTTCTCTGCCATGGGTCCCTCTGCTCTCCAGGGGAACACAGGAGTATAACTTTGAGCTGTGTCTCAGAAAGGTGCCAGTGCAGGGCAGCTGGGCACAGGACAGAGGGACAGAACAGCTCCCCTCACTCTGCACTGGGCCTCAGACAATCCTCCTGCCTCACAGGCCTCTCTGTTCTCCCAGAGTGCAGCAGAATCTCTCCCTCTGCCTTCTACCATCCCCCTGCCTGCACCCTGGCAGTGCTGTTGCTGACAAGCTGCTGTGCCTTAGGAGCAGATTCTTTGTCAAAGTTCACCTCCCAGGACTGGCCCTGCCCTCACTGTTCTCGTGCCCTGACTGGGGGAAGCAGGGCTGACTGCCCAGTGTCCTGCAGGCTGAGGTCCTGCTGCTCACAGAGCACTTGGCCAGCAGCAATCAGGGCTCCAGCAACCACGGGGAAGGAAGGTCACCTGGACATGGTCAAAGGGGAAGTGTTGAGGAGCAGGGATGGGCCTCTGAGAACGGGCTTTTCCCAGAGAAGTCTGCCCTGCACAGTCACTGTCCTTTCCTCCTTGAACAGGTCCCCATGTCCAGAGGCAGCAAATGTCCAACAGCAGCTCCATCCCCCAGTTCCTCCTCCTGGCATTCACAGACAGGCGGGAGCTGCAGCTCCTGCACTTCTGGCTCTTCCTGGCCATCTCCCTGGCTGCCCTCCTGGCCAATGGCCTCATCCTCAGCGCCGTAGCCTGTGACCACCACCTGCACACCCCCATGGGCTTCTTCCTGCTCAACCTCTCCCTCACAGACCTGGGCTGCATCTGCACCACTGTCCCCAAAGCCATGCACAATTCCCTCTGGGACACCACAACCATCTCCTACATGGGATGTGCTGCACAGCTCTTTTTCTTTGTATTCTTCCTTGGAGCGGAGTTTTCCCTCCTCACCATCATGTGCTACGACCGCTACGTTGCCATCTGCAAACCCCTGCACTACGGGACCCTCCTGGGCAGCAGAGCTTGTGCCCACATGGCAGCAGCTGCCTGGGCCACTGGCTTTCTCAATGCTCTGCTGCACACAGCCAATACATTTTCCCTGCCCCTGTGCCAGGGCAATGCCCTGGACCAGTTCTTCTGTGAAATCCCACACATCCTCAAGCTCTCCTGCTCACACTCTTACATCAGGGAACTCGGGCTTCTCTTGTTTTCCATCTCTTTAGTATTTGGTTGTTTCATTTTCATTGTTTTCTCCTATGTGCAGATCTTCAGGGCTGTGCTGAGGATCCCCTCTCAGCAGGGACGGCACAAAGCCTTTTCCACATGTCTCCCTCACCTGGCTGTGGTCTCCCTCTTTGTCGGCACTGTCATGTTTGCCTACCTGAAGCCCCCCTCCATCTCCTCTCCATCTCTGGATCTGGCCCTGTCAGTTCTGTACTCGGTGGTGCCTCCAGCACTGAACCCCCTCATCTACAGCCTGAGGAACCAGGACCTCAAGGATGCCATAAGGGAAATGATGACTGGATGTTTTTCAGAAGCAAAAAACTGCATCTTTTCTTCTGCAGAACACACATTGTGTAACATATTTTGGGCTCAGCCTGCTTTCTAAAACTTTTGATAGTGTTTGGGGTGGGGGGCTTTCCTGTTTTTTCCCTCTGTTCATGTCATTAACACTGAAATTTTATTCTTCATCCCATATAATTCACTCTCTACCTCTTTTTTTGACCCACAAAATACACTAATCAGGAATCATGCTTTGTGTGCATTTAAACAAAATAAAAGTTTGTGCAGCAAGGTATTTGTCAAACATCCTGCCTATGTTATTCTGTACATGAGGAATCACAATCTCTGAGTGGAAGAAAGGACACAAATGCTTTTCCCCTGATCCTTCTACCAAGACCTCCCCTGAAGCTGGAGGGCATTTCCATGTTTGCAGATGTAGAGGGGAAAAGAGTCCCAGCACTGCCAGGGAGCACCAGCACTGGGTCTGTTCAGAGCTGCTCTCTTTGCACTCCCACCCTCTCCTTTCCTGTCCGTGCCCAAGGCCTGAGTGCTCTGGCAGCTCAGTCACTGTCCTGCTGTGGGTCAGGCCTGTGAGCACAGGCAGGGACAGGCCCTGGGCACTGCTGGGACAGGGCTGGGCTCCACAACAGCAGTTCCAGCAGCAAAGGGGTTCCCCTCCAGGCACTTCCTGAAGGCTGAGGTCTTTTCCCAACACTGGTATCGAGAAGAAGTCCAAGGAATAGACTCTCCAAAGTCTTGTTGCTTTGCTTGTTTCTCATGGAGACAGTGCAGTGAGGTCAGGGACCCACTGGGGCTTCAGGGACTGAGGGCTGGTTCAGATGTTGTGTGTTGGTGGCCAATGGCCAATGGAGGTGACAAATGATCTCCAAGTCACCTGCCTGGGGCTCTGCAGCTTGTGAGGGCTCTGATGGCAGGTGAGGACTTGTCTGTAGGAACTCAGGAAGTGCAGGAGAGCACAGAGGATCTGCAGGGACAGCCCGTCCCATTCAGTCAGCAGGGAATGGAGCCCTGGAGCAGAATCCTGCCCAGGGTGGAGTTACCAGAGATCAAGTACTAAATCTTGCTGTGAAGGGGCAAACAGAGCTCTGCAACTCCAGGGGACACAGCAGGTACAGGGAAAACTCTTGCAAGTGACTTCTCTTGCCCTCAATGAACTTCCCCAGGTTGACCAAGAGCAGCCCCCAAAGCAATGTCCCAGCTCTGGAACAAGGCAGGGCCCCTCTGAGCCCCCTCCATGGCCACACAGGAGGGTCTGTGGGAGGTGGTCAGTGGCAGGGAGCACCATCAGCTGGCTCTGCCTCCCAGCTTGTCCAGCACAGCCAAAGGCTCTGAGATGTCTCAGGGTTCCTTTGGTTCTATGAGGCCCTGCAGTGTCACAGTGGCCCCTTGAGTCCATGAGGTTCCTCAGGGTCAGAATGGCCCCTTGGCTCCATGAGCTTCCAAAATGTCTCAGGGTTCCTTTTCTTCCATGAGGCCCCACATGTCAAAATGGCCCCTTGATTCCACCACATTTCAGTGCTCCTCTGTTGCTTTGTTTCCACGGGGCCCTGCAGTACCACAATGGACGTTTTGTTCCATGAGCTTTCAAAATGTCTCAGGGTTCCTTTTTTAACATGAGGCACCGCATGTCCCTTGGTTCCATGAGATTCCACAGTTTCCCTGTGTTCTTTTGGATCCATAAGGCCCTGTAGTGTCACAAGTGCCCCTTGACTCCATGAAGTCCCACAGTGTGCCTGGATTCCTGTTCTTCCATGAGGTTCCCCAGTGTCACAATGGCCTCTTGATTCCATGAAATTCCACTGTGGCCCAGGGTTTCTTTGTTTCCAGAGCCCCTGCAGTGCCACAGTAGCCTCCTGATTCCATGGGCTTCTGCAGTGTCACAATGGCCCCTTTATTTCAGGAGGTTGCCCACTGTCCCTGAGTTCCTTTGGCTCCAGGGGACCCTGGAGTGTCCCAGTGGCCTCTTGATTCCATGGCTTTCCCCAGTGTCACAATGGCCCCATAATTTCATGAGGTTCTGCAGTTTCACAGTGGCTCCTTGATTCCATGAGGTTGCACCGTGTTATCACAAAGCTGAGCCCATCCTGATGAAAGTTCTGAGGAGGTTAGGAGGAACTGGGACAAAAAAGAAGGAAACTTGGGGAAGGAAAGAGGGGCTTGACCAACAGAGAGGAAGGATTTTGATGAGATAAAACCAGGTTCAGGTAATGCTGAGGGTGCTGAAACACTGACTGTGCAAACACTCTTGGTAGGCCTTTACTATCTTTGTAACCTGAAACCCCAACACTACATAAAAATGCTGCCCCTCCCATGGAAAGGAATCCACTGCTCTAATTCCAAGCCAGAAAAAGTGCAATCCCAGAACTCCAGATTCTTATTTGTACTCCAGTGCCCACCCCATTCCCAAACCTGTAGTACCAGTATGAAAAGCCAAGTTTTAATCCTGACCCAGCCCCAAAACCCACTTCCCCTAATCATGAACTGCCAGCAGAACAACAAACCTCTCAAAGTTTTGCCTAATCCCACCCTGAGCTCTAAACCCCAAGCCCTGACCATTAAGCACCCCCACAGCCCTTGGGAGCAGGGCAAGGACCTGGAGGGCCCAGAGCAGGCCCAGGGGGTTGGCAGAGGAATGGGAGGTGACCTGGGTCTGCTCAGCTCTGCAGTGACCCCCAGGAGAAGGGCCTGGGCTCTGGCAGGGATGTCCTGTGGCACAGGGGCTCAGGATCCAAGTTCAGAAGGCCAAGTGCACATGGCAACAGCCAGAGCTGGTGCAGAGACATCAGGGAGGGTCTAGAAATGCTGCTGGGAGGGGGTGGGAAAGCAGGAGGGGTGTGTGCAGCCTGCAAGGCCAGAGCAGCAGCAGGGCCAGGGCAGGACAGCCTGCAGGAGAGATGGCCAAGGGCTCTGGCAGGGCTGCAAGGCCCAAAGGCACCCAGGCCTTTGTCCCCTTGCCTCTGGCAGCTGCCTCTGCCCCTCAGGCCACCACAAGCAACTTGCCTGGCAGGTTCTGCACTTGGGTTCTGCCTCGCCCCTCCCTCAGGAGCCTGGCAGGGGTTGCCCAGTTTTGGCCTTTGTTGTTCCTCCCCCTCCCATCCCAGTGCCCCCCAAACAGCCCTGAGCCAGCCGGGAGGGACAGGATCTGCTGGGCCAGGGCCTGGGGCTCAGGCCTTGGCCTTTGTGCTCCACAAAACCAAGGCAGGCTTTGCTCAGCATTGCAGGGGCCTGCCCAGAGCCTTTGTCTGCCTGCACTCCTGGCCTCCAAGGAGCTGCTCCAAGGAGTCCCTGGGGAGGCTTTGGCAGTGCCTGCCCTCAGTGGGGCCCAGCAATGCTTCAAGGCACTTGGACTTTGGCTTCTGACTTCTTCAGCAGCTGCTTCAATCTTCTCTCAGTACCTCAGGATCATGGGCTGGGCTGCAAACACACCGTGGGGCTCATTAAAATGCAGAAATCCCTCAGGATCTCTTTGTTTTCCTTTAATTGTCTTCAAGGCAATTTCAAAACAAGTCTTCAAAATTTGTATTTTTTTTAATTCAATGATGGATATCTTTTAGTTCAGAGAAGAGGTGATAGAGGTGTTCTCCAAGTGATCTTGATGCTGAGTGTCTCCTCAGCAGATCCACACTGACCCTGGATGATCAGCCTTGCTTATCACCCCCCAACCTCACCAGTTCTGACATGGCCCATCTTGGACTGACAGCTGATGCAACTCCAAACACCGTGGGGCTCATTAAAACACTGAAAAACAAATTCTTTCTCTTCCTTTAATTGTCTTCATGTCTTCAAGACATCAACAACTAATTGGAGTTGTTTTGTAGTTTAGCTAAGGAGGAAGATTTTAAAGTGGAAGTCACCAAAAATATATATTTTTGGATGAAAGAGAATGATTTACACAGAGCCTTGGGAAGCAAGAGGGTCAGGGCGCAAAAAGATTAGTAGCCCTTAATCATTCACCAAATGAACAATTATCAACTGGTTCAATAATATTTGCCACAATTTTAACAGTGACTGAATTACAGATTCCCAATATCATCATTCACACCACAGTCAATTTACACCCACACCCAGGCAGAGATGTGTGGACACATCAAGAGCTGGGAGTGGAAAGGTCCCTCTCCCAAATTCTCCTGGTTGTCAGGGAAACACTCCCCCAAATCCCTTTGTGTTTGCCACCAGACAAGGGTCACAGCTGGAGGAGTGTTTGTGGAGGGGGATCAGAATTGTCCTGGGCGTCAGGGATGGTTCTTTGGAGTGTTGCAAACTGGAGGGTTCCCAAGCTGGGAGAGGCTGCCAGAGGTGTCCCACTGAGGGGGAGGTGCTGGGGAGCTGCCAGGGCCTCCCTCAGCCCCACTGGTTGTGGGCTCCCAAGGGGACTGGCTTTAATTATCTGCTGAATTTCCATCCTGGTGTCAGGAATGACTGGAGTTTCCAAACTATTTGGGAATTGTATCCAAACTGTTCCATTTGGGTCGCGATTCAGGCAGGGAATATTCCAAGGCCTTCATGGGATGACTGATTATCCTGTGTTTACCAACTTGCACTCCTGATTGTTCCCACCTTTATCACCCAGGAGCACCTGATCCAGTCCAGGGACACTTCCCCACACCTCTGGTCCAGTCCAGGTGTTCTTCAGCTGGTTTGGTCAAGGCTTGTCAGGAGCTCCTGAGATCATACTTATAAGAAGGATGGGGACAGACTTACTTGTAATAAGACAAGTGATAATGGTTTTCAACTAAAAAAGAGTAGATTTGAACTAGATATGAGGAAGAAATTTTTTACACTGAAGGTGATGAAACACTGGCACAGGTTGCCCAGAGAGGTCATAGAAGCCCCACCCTTGGAAACATTCAAGACCAGGTTAGAAAGGGCTGTGAGCAACCTGATCTAGTTGAATGTGTCCCTGTTCAAAATATTTAGGATTCTATGGTTCTTTCTTATCCTACAGAGCCAAGGCTGACAAGGATCATCCAGGTTTCAGACCCAGCTGAGCATCCCCTTTGATGGCCCAGCTGGCAGCTCTGCTAAGAAGCTGCTGCAAAGAACCTCCAGACCTAAAGGAGCTTTTGTGCTGGGCTGAGCTGTGGCTCTCAGGGCTGGGGGTTGGCTTTTGGCTGCCAGGTGCCCACCAGGGCTCTCTCTCACTCCTCCTCCTTCTCCACTCCCCTTGGTGCCTGCAGGGTTGTTTCTCCCCCATTTCTCTCACTCCTCTCTGGGTTCCAGCACCCTGAATGTTATCCTTTCTCCAAAGGGTTATCACAGAGGTGCCTCTGGAATTGCTTTTTGGCTCTGCTTTGGGCACTGGCTGGTCCATTTTGGAGCCACCTGAAACTGGCTCTCTCTGACACAGAGTCAGCTCTTGATCTCCTCTTCCCTAAGGGAAACCTGCAGCCCCCTCCCTGCTACCAAACCTGATGCACAGGGTCATTCAAGTGCGCAGGAATAGAGGAGGTCATTGAGCCCATTATTCCTCAGGCTGCTTAAACAAGACTTTGTCCTCTTCCTGTCCCTGACTGCAGGTTCTTTCTATCAGAGCAGAGCTGTGCTGGACTTCAGCTGTGCTTTGCTCCAGAGCCTGCTGGGGTGGGGGCAGATGGCAATGGGAGAGGTGGGTTGGACTGGATGATCCTTGTGGGTCCCTTCCACCTCAGCATATTCTGTCATTCTGTGTTTGTTTGGGTTTGGTTTGGTTGTGTTTGGTCTTTTTCCCTCCTTTTGACTTTCCTTTCCTCTGACCCATGAGTTTTTTCTTCATTGTCTTGGGCCTTGCTGGGCACCTGATGGCAGGACAAGTTTATCCAACTCACTCATCTTGACCACATTTTTTGTACAAGTCCCCATTAACTAGACGAGGTTTCTCACAGACTCGCTGCAACTTGGCATCATCCACAAAGGAGTGGAAAGTGCATTTCATCCCATCACCCAGAGACATAATAAAGGTGTTCCATAGGAATGGTCAAGGGCTGGTCCCTGATGGATGTCACCTGGGAATTGCTGCCAAGAGGAATTTGTGCCATGACTTTTGACCCTCATCAGTCATTCAACTTCCCACTCACCACATGTTTCACTTGTCCAGTCCAGCTCTCACCAGTCTGCCTCTAAGGAGATCACAGGAGACCATGTCCAGGGCCTTGCTGAAGTCTGGGCACACAACATCCCCTTCTATTCCCTCCCACAGGGGTTCTGCAATCCCTGCCTTATCCTTCCCATACCTGGGAATGGCTGCAGGAAGACTTGCCATATCCCCTTCCCTGCTGAGCCTGAGCAGTCTGGAACTCTGCCAACCCTCCTTGCTGCCCTGTTTGCAGACTGGTTCCATGTCTGCCTTTGCCAAGGCCCCAGGAAGCTCTGGGCTGGCTCTGACCTTTCCAAGGGTTTGGGAGAGGTCTCCCAGTGACACTGCCCAGCCTTCTCAATATCCCTGACACCAAAACCTTTTTTATTGCCCCACAGTTCCATTTTAGTGTTCAAGACACAACACATATTCTCATGGTTCTTCAGGAGATAATCAGAAGTGGTTTCATTATAGAGGTCAACTGGTGGGGCAGCCCAGTCTGGTCTGGTCCCACAGCAGTGCCCAGCCCAGGGTGCTGCAGAGTTCTGGGCACTCCCCCCACAGCCCCAGCCCCTCTGAAGGGCACAGCAGCTCCTGGGGCACACAGAGGAGTCTCAGCATCCCCATCAGCTCAGGGGCTGGACACTCAGCATGGCAGGAGGAAATGGAGGTCAGGGAAACTGCAGGAGCCCTGGTGTCACCTCCAGGAGATGCCCAGCACAGCCTGACTGTGCCCCTCAGTGCCAGCCCCTCTGCCCAGCCCAGCCCAGAGTCCTGGCCCAGGGACAGAGCAGCCTGTCCCCAGGGGGGCTGCAGAAAGAGGTTTCTCTGTGTCAGGGATTCCTCTCTGCAGGCCCAGAAATGCTGCCTTGCTCTTCTCCAGGGACATCCCTTTGCCCAGGTCAGTGTGTCCAGGCTGCCTTGGCCAGTTGCAGATCCCAGCCTGGGATCCCTGCAGGGCCCTGAGCTGGAGGTGCTACTCTGCACAGGGAGGGGCTGTGGCACCCTGGGCTGACCCTGCACTGGCCATGCTGGTCAGGGTGGGGAGCAGACCCAGCAGGATGGGGATCACTCCTCTCCACCCTCTGCCATAGTCCTGGAAGGCTCAGTAGCCAAGAACAAGGCTGGGCAGGACCATGGGCTGTTTCCAATGGCACAAAGGGCAGGGCAGGGCTCCACTCCATGCAGCCTGTGGGCTGGAGAGTTCTTCAGGACACCCTCCTGGAAAGCCCAGCCCTGGCTCTGGTACAGCCCCCCCTGAACTGGGGAGGCACAAGGGGAGTTCACTGCAGGTGAGACGAGTCACTGACCAGAGTCCTTTCTCTGTTCCTGCTGCCTCCCCTGGGGTTGCAGAACTCTCCTTTACCAGTTCACAGGGACATTTAGTACTTGATCTTTGGTAACTCCACCCTGGGCAGGATTCTGCTCCAGGGCTCCATTCCCTGCTGACTGGATGGGACAGGCTGTCCCTGCAGATCCTCTGTGCTCTCCTGCACTGCCTGAGTTCCTACAGACAAGTCCTCACCTGCCATCAGAGCCCTCACAAGCTGCAGAGCCCCAGGCAGGTGACTTGGAGGCCATTTGCCACTGGCCACCAGCACACAACATCTGACCCAGCCCTCAGT
>NW_021938304.1:0-2678 GCF_001715985.3 Manacus vitellinus
AACCCCAGGAGATACTGCCCCTGCTGCCATGAATTGTCTGTGTCTGTGTGCAAGCGAAGGACTCGTGTGCCTGAAAACCCTCCTGTGACCGAGCAGTGAGCCCCCGCCAGAGCACCACTGACTCTTGGCCAACTGGTCATCCACCAGGACCCCAGAGGCCATTTTCCAGCGCTGCTACGCAGAATATCATTCCCAGTCAGAAGTTTATCTTAGATAAAAATCCTAATCAACAAAGGGGTTTGCTTTCTTGGCATGGTAGCAGTCTTTTCTTTTCTTTTAAGACTACAATTAGATGTAGGAGAGAGAATGTAGATGATACATGGAAACTAATAGAGAGCGTATCATATGCCCATGTTCAAGAAATTAGCTTACAGGACTCAGAAAACTTGTTTAATAAGAGATTGTTCTGTTAAGGAGAAAGTCAATTATACATTGTTTAAGCAAATGGGAAGTTCTAAGACACGTCTTAGCTGGTCCTAAAGCATTTAGTTTAGGGGTTAGGGGTCGGATAGATCAAACAGAGATGCTACGAGGCCTGCTAAGGGAGAAGGCCACTCTGTGAAAAGGACTGCCCCTCCCAGAAGAAATGGACGCTAGATGGCAGTCTTGCTCCACGAATAAAATCCAAGAGGTTATTTGACCCTAAAATCAGAAGAGAATTTTGGACTGCTTGTGAAGGGGAGGGTCTTTCAAGTATCACTGTATTTATACTCCGAAATTTATACTGATTCTTTGATTCATGCATGGCAGAGTACCCCCATGAATCCCCAGCTGGCATATTAAAGAAATGTTCGATCCAATGGTTTCTGCTCATGGGTTTTAATTCTTTTGTTTTATCCCTTTGATTCCAATCCCTTTGATTCCATGAAGTTCCAAAGATATCCCACGCTTTGTTTAATTCCATGAGGTCCCGCACATCCCAATGATGTCCCTTAAGTCCCTGGTTTCTGTAGTTTCCCAGGGAACTTTTGCTTCTATGATGCAGGGCAGTGCCACGACGGCCACTTGATTCCGTGAGTTCCCCCAGTCTCCCAGCAGTCCTTTGGTTCCATGAGACCCTGCAATGTTGCAGTGGGTTGGCCTTACCTGGATGCCAGGTGCCCACCAAGCTGCTCTATTGCTGCCCTTCCCAGCCAGACAGAAGAGACAGAATAAGATGGAAAATTATTTCTACCGTGAGATTCAGGCACTTTACTAAAGCAAAAGCCAAAGTTTGCGCATGCATAAGTGAAGAGGAAAATAAAAAGATTTTCTCTCTACTTCCTGTCAGCAGCGATACCTGGCCACTGCATGGGAAGCAGGGCTTCACCACACAGAGAAGCCGCTCAGAAGGCATGTATTGTAAAAAAATGGATTTTCCCCCTTTCCTGTTCCTTTCCTGCGCTCTTGTAGCTGAACTGACGCCATATATTCTGCAATGTCCCTTTGGTCCATTTGGCTCAACTGACCTGTCTGTATCGCCTCCCATGATCTTGCCCCTGATTCAGGGGACGAAGCTCACAATGCAGATGCTGCACCAGCCCTGCTCAGCAGTTGCCAAAGCACTGGTGTGATTAACCCCTTTGTAGCTCCCAATGCAAAGCACAGCACTGTGACGCCTGCAGGGAGAAAATGAACTCCAGCTCAGACAGACCCAACACATGTGGGATTCTGAAATGTCTCAGGGTTCCTTTGGTTCCACGATGCCCCTCTCAGACCTGGCAGTAGAAAAATAAATCAAAAAATTGAGAAGAAATCATCTTAAAGTCATGCTAAACCTGTCTTCTACAGTCCAGAATCTATATATGTGTGACTGCAGATACTTGGGATGAGGGTAGATGCTCAGAGGAATTCATGGGTTTGATCTAGGAAACCTGTCCCAAAGTTTTCACTGTCTTTTCCTCCCTGGACATTTCCTGATGCCCGGAGGAAGCTCATGTCCAACAGCAGCTCCATCCCCCACTTCCTCCTCCTGGCTGCAGCTCTTGCACTTCTGCTTCTTCCTGGGCATCACCCTGGCTGCCCTCCTGGGCAACGGCCTCATCCTCAGCGCCGTAGCCTGCCACCACCACCTGCACACCCCCCAGGGACTTCTTCCTGCTCCACTTCTCCCTCACACACCCGGGCTGCATCTGCACCACTCTCCCCAAAGTCATGGCCAATTCCCTCTGGAACACCAGGGGCATGTCCTACTCAGGATGAGCTGCACAGGTGTTTTTTGCTTTTCTTCTTGATCACAGCAGAGCTTGCCCTTCTCACCATCATGTCCTATGACCGCTACGTGGCCATCTGCAAAGCCCTTCACTACAGGACCCTCCTGGGCAGCAGAGCTTGTGCCCACGTGGCAGCAACAGCCTGGGCCACTGGGAAGCGGGTCTGGCCCTGGGGCTGCAGGAGCTGCCGCCTGAGCTGATGATCTCCTGAGCAGTCCAGACATGCAGTCACTGTCCCTGTCCTCTATTGCCTCCCTTTCTTGCTGCAGGACCAGAAACGACTGTGCTGCTCTGCTGGGCTGGGGCGGGGCAGGGAGATGGGGGGACCAGGGAGGGGCTGGTCTGGGCAGTTCCAGTGACTAGAAAATCCCAATGTTCATCTGAAGTGTAGGAGCGGGCAGGGTGGGAGCATTACAGGGTTGAGGTGGCTCCAGGCTCTGGAAGTGGTAGCAGGAGCCCAGGGAGACACTGCCCCTGCTGCAATGA
>NW_021938305.1:0-22135 GCF_001715985.3 Manacus vitellinus
CCGAGCATCCCCAACCATTAGTAACGGAGCACAAGTTTAGGAAAATTAAGCAAGTTATGGCCCTGACCGAGGAGGCGACAAAGAGCAAGTTATGAGAGTGGGTTATTGGTGGAAAGGGAAAGAATACACCTGAAGCTGGACATGATAAACATTACTAACGCCGGGTTGCTGGTTTCTCGTGAGGAGTACGACTAATAAATAACCCAGCACTTCTTGGTTGGTACATAGAGCAAGGTTAAGTGGTGAGTGGTCCATGGACCATGGATTTTAGGTTCTGTGACGTTCCTCGTATTGAGAAGGATTTTATGCGAAAATTAGCAGTTTTAGGTTTTAGTTCGTTTGGCGGGATTATTCCTAGAACATGACATGTTATGTCCTTGTGTGGGAATGTGCCTAGATCTGTGAATGACAAGTTTTGGATTGTATGGGAGATAGTATGGAAATTTGGATGGTTTTTGCAATAATAGTATGTCAGATTTTCCTACATGCATGTTATGTCTAATGTGGTGGAGGATGCTATGCAAAGTAATACATACCGTAGGGTATGGGGGGAGGGGGGGCCCCTCCCCTTGATGTACGTGTTGATTGGAAAGTTGGGGGGTGCTTGGATATTTTTTGGAAAACTCTAAGAAGGGGCGGCCTTCAGTCTTTGGTTTACAAGACCAACGTTTTTTATAAACTATTAGAGTGATTAGAGGTTGAGTATCTTATTTTCTAGGAGACTAGTAATGGGGAATAAGATGAGAATGATTGTGAAGTAGGTAGTTGAGGCGAGTTGTCCGATGATAATAAATGGATGTTCGACTGGTTGGCTACCGATTCATGTAAGGATTAAAAGATTTGTTACTAGGATTCAGAATAGAAGTTGGGAGAGAGGTTGGAAGGTTATAGTTCGTTGCTTTGACATGTGGAGGAATGGGGCTAGAAACAGAATTAAGACGGAGGCGGCTAGGGCTAGGACTCCTCCTAATTTGTTGGGGATTGATCGTAGGATGGCATATGCAAATAGGAAGTACCACTCAGGTTTAATGTGGGGAGGTGTTACTAATGGGTTTGCAGGTGTAAAATTTTCTGGATCTCCTAAGAGGTTGGGTGAGAATATGGCAAGTGTTAGAGGAATGAGGAGGAACAAAAGGCCTAGAATATCTTTTATTGAGAAATAGGGGTGAAATGGGATTTTGTTGCAGTCTGAATAAATATCTAGGGGGTTGTTTGAGCCTGTTTTGTGTAAGAAAGTTAAGTGGATGAGGGTGAGACCTGCAATTAAGAATGGGAGGAGGAAGTGGAGGGCAAAGAACCAGGTAAGTGTAGGGTTGTCAACTGAGAATCCTCCTCAAGCTCATTCTACAAGTGTTTGGCCAATGTAAGGAATTGCTGAGAATGGGATAGTAATTACTGTAGCGCCTCAGAATGATATTTGGCCTCATGGGAGGACATATCCTACGAAGGCAGTTGCTATTAGAGTTAAGAGGAGAATAACTCCTGTGTTTCAGGTTTCTTTATATAGGTAGGCACCATAGTAGAATCCTCGTCCAATGTGTAGGTAAATGCATATGAAGAAGAAGGAGGCGCCGTTTGCATGGAGGTTTCAGATTAGTCAGCCGAATTGAACATTTTGGCATGTATGGGCGACGGACGTGAATGCCAGGGTAATATCCGCTGTATAATGTATTGCTAGTAGGAGGCCAGTGGTGATTTGGATTGTTAGACAGATGCCAAGAAGAGATCCAAAGTTTCATCAGGCGGAAATGTTTGGTGGTGTTGGGAGGTCAATTAAAGAATTGTTGATTATTTTTAGAAGGGGGTGATGTTTTCGTAAGTTAGGGGCCATTAATTCTTAGTTCTGTGTAAATAAGATTATAATTAAGATAGATAGAGCGAAGGATCCTAGATAGGTTTTGATTAGTCCAGAGTGTAGAGTAGTTGAGATTTTGGATACTTTGAGTTGAAGGGTCGCTAGTCCTTCTGGGCCTATTTTTTCATATCAGGATAGGTCGATTAAATGGGATGCAATGTTCTGGCCGTTGTTTAGGAGTTTAGTAGAGCTGAGGCGGTGTATAGGGGGGTTAAAATATCCTAGAGTGCTGGAGAAGTTTATAGTGATATTTTGTTTGGGGGCAGAGAAGGTATGTGTGAGTTTTGATAGTTCTAATGCCAGAATGATACCTAATGTTGTAATAATGATAGCAGTGGTTTTTGTGACCAGTGGTATGGTTATAGGAGGGGTTTTTGTAGGGGAGATATAAGAGGTAATTAATAGACCAGCTATAATACTTCCGAGAGCGAGACGAGTTTTTGGGTTTGTGACTGCTGGGTTGTTTTCATTGATGGGAGTAATGGAGGGAATCCGGGTGTAGTCAGTTTGTACTAGTAGGGCTATACGTAGGCTGTAAGTTGCAGTAAAAGCTGTAGCTACGAGGGTTAGGAGGAGTGCTCAGGTGTTTAGATAGGAGGTGTTAAGACTTTCGATAATGAGATCTTTTGAGTAAAATCCTGCTAAAAATGGTGTTCCTATGAGAGTTAAATTTCCGATTGTCAGGCATGAGGTAGTTGTAGGGAGTAGTTTCTGTAATCCTCCTATTTTTCGAATGTCTTGTTCACCGTTAAGGCTGTGAATGATAGACCCAGAGCAAAGGAAGAGTATGGCTTTAAAGAATGCATGCGTTAGTCCTAGTTGGCTGGATGTAGAGAAAGCAATAATTTTTTTGATGTCGTTTTGGGTAAGAGCGCATGTAGCGGCAAATAGGGTGGATAGGGCACCTATACAAAGGCACATAGTTAGGGCAATTTGGTTGTTACATAATATGTGGTGAGTGCGAATAAGTAGAAAGATTCCGGCAACTACTATTGTGCTGGAATGGAGTAGGGCAGATACAGGGGTTGGCCCTTCTATAGCTGCTGGGAGTCATGGATGCAGGCCAAATTGGGCGGATTTACCTGTGGCGGCTAGGATGAGCCCTAAGAGAGGGAGAAGGGATATTTGGTTTGGGGAGGATTGCTGTTGAATTTCTCAAGTGTTTATTGAGGATGCTAGTCATGCTATGCAGAGGATTAGTCCAATATCCCCAATACGGTTGTAAAGTACGGCTTGAAGTGCAGCGGTGTTGGCTTCTGCTCGACCGTGTCACCATCCAATCAGGAGGAAGGACATAATTCCGACTCCCTCTCAGCTGATAAATAAGAGGAATATGTTATTAGCGATGATTAAGGTGAGTATTGCAACGAGAAAGATTAGAAGGTAAAGAGAGAATTTTGTGGTGTGGGGTTCTGAGGCTATATATCATGTTGTAAATTGAAGAATAGATCATGTTACGAATAGTGCAATAGGAAAAACGTTAAGGAGTATTGGTCTATTTTAAGGCTAAAAGGGATTTTGAAGTTCGCAATAAATTTTCATTCTCAATAGAAAGTGGTATTTTCCATATTTAAGTAGATGGAGAGGATTATGGGAATTAAACTAACTATGAAGGAAGTTTTAACAGTGTGTATGATGGTTGTTGGAGAGTTTAGGTAGTTTTTGGATAGGAGGGGGAGTAGGATGGGTATAGAGAGGGTAGCCAGGGTCAAGAATATAGAGGTGTTGAGGATTAATGGGAAGTCCATTACTTTTACTTGGACTTGCACCAAGATGAATGACTCCTAAGACCAGTGGATTGCTATTATCCTTTAAAAGTAAGGGGCTGAGGTCTTAGGCTCAGATGCAAGAGTTAGCAGTTCTTGTTGGTTAAACCTCCCCTCGGCAGGCAAGAAGAGTTTAACTTCTATTTTTAGGATCACAGTCTAATGTTTGGTTTAAAACTATGCTTGCATGTGGGAATTCCTGAGATTAGCTCTGGTTTTAGGATGAGGAGGAGGGAGGGAAGGATATGAAGTGTTATAAGGAGATGTTCTCGTGTATTTGAATTTTGGGTGGTTGTAATATAGGTTGGAGTTGGACCTCGTTGGGTTATAAGGAGTATGTAGAGGGTATAGGCTGCAGTTAGTAGAGTTGCGGCTCCGGTTAGGATAATGGTGAAGGTGGATCAGTTGAAGAGTGCAATTATGATAGTTAATTCAGCTATCAGGTTAGGGGTAGGAGGAAGGGCTATGTTTGTTAGGTTGGCTAGGAGCCATCAGATTCCTGTTAGAGGTAAAAGGGGTTGTAGGCCTCGTGTTAGAAGGAGAGTACGACTATGTATGCGTTCATAGTTTGTATTAGCTAGGCAAAATAGTATGGAAGAGGTGAGTCCATGTGAAATCATTAGGATTATGGCCCCTGAAAAGGATCAGTGGGTTTGGATTATTGTTGCAGCAATGACTAGACCTATGTGGCTTACTGAGGAGTAGGCGATTAATGACTTAAGGTCGATTTGGCGTAGGCAGATGGAGCTTGTCATTAGTGCCCCTCATAAGGCTAGGGTTAAAAATGGGTAGTAGAGATAGTCTAATAGGGAGTTTGTAATTATTGAGGTACGCATAATGCTGTATCCCCCAAGTTTGAGGAGGAGCGCAGCTAGGAGTATGGATCCTGCGATTGGTGCCTCTACGTGGGCTTTTGGGAGTCATAGGTGTAGTCCGTAAAGGGGAGCTTTCACTATGAAAGCGAGCAATAGGGCTAGACTTGATATGAGGCCTGTTCAGGAGTTTGTAAGAGATGAGTGTGAAAGTTTTATTATAGTGATGTGTATAGTTCCTGTTTGAGTGTGAAGATAGAGGATCACTACTAATAGGGGAAGAGAACTAATTAGTGTATAAAATAAGAGGTAGATTCCAGCACTTAAACGTTCTGGTTGGCTACCCCATCGTGTGATTAGAATTAGGGTAGGGATTAGGGTAGCTTCGAATGCGATATAAAATAATATCAGTTCTAAGGCTGAGAAGGCCAAGATAATGAATGGTTGGGTGAGGATTATGGTTATGGTAAAAATATATTTTCGTGTGGGAGGTTCTTGTTGAAGGTGATTTTGGCTTGTCAGGATTATAAGAGGTAGAAGTCAACAAGATAGAACTAATAAGGGGGATGAAATTTGATCAGTTCCAAGTCATGGTGATAGGTTTTTGCTAGGGTAATAGGTTGAAGGAAGTCATTGTAAGCTAGCGGTTGCAATTAAGAGGCTGTGCGAGGTGACATTGAGTCATAGGAATTTTGGAGGAGATAGAGGGTCATGGGGAGTAATATGACTGTGGGGAGAATAATTTTTAACATTGTAGAAGGTTTAGATTGTGTAAATGATCCGATCCGTGAGTTCGGGTGGAAGCTACTAGGACTGCTAGACCGGCGCCTGCTTCACAGGCTGAGAATGCTAACATAAGAATGGGCATTAAGGTGGGGGATGTTGTTTGGGTTTGAATAGGTCATATGGAGAGGGCAATGTATATTGATAGTATTATGCTTTCTAAGCATAGCAGGGCAGAAATTAGGTGTATTCGGTGAAAGGCTAGTCCTAGACTACTTAGGGTGAAGGCAGAGTAGAAGCTTAAATGCAGAAAGGTCATTGAGAAAGTCACGGGTAGGACTGTGGTTTGTTGAGCCGAAATCAACTGTCTTTGCTAGACTAACTTTCTGAAGTTATTCTGCTCATTCTAAGCCCCCTTGAATTCATTCATAAATTAGCCCTAGTGCGAGGAGGAGAATGACTGTGGAGGTTCATGTTAAGGTAGTGAGGGGGGAGAGGAGTTGAGTAGCCCATGGGAGGGGCAGTAGGAGGGCAATTTCTAGGTCGAACAAGAGGAATAAGATTGCGACAAGGAAGAATCGGATTGAAAATGGGAGGCGGGCAGAGCCCAGTGGGTCAAAGCCACATTCGTATGGGGATAATTTTTCTGAATCTGGATTTATTTGAGCTAATCAAAGGTTTAGTGAAGTTAAGATAATACATAGTGATAGAGAAATTGTGAATATAAAGAGGATGATGTTAATTGCCTTTCTCTGGTTTTGATCCAGATTTTAGAGATTGGAAGTCAATTGTAATTAATATACTAGAAGGGCAAGATCCTCATCAATAGATTGTTATGTAGAGGAACAGTCAGATAATGTCAACAAAATGTCAGTATCAGGCCGCTGCTTCAAAGCCAAAGTGGTGGTTGGATGTGAAGTGGAATTTTACGAGGCGGAGGAGGCAAATCAAGAGGAAGGAGGATCCAATGATTACGTGGAGACCATGAAATCCTGTGGCGACGAAAAAGGTTGATCCATAGACTCCGTCGGCAATTGAGAATGGAGCTTCATAATATTCTATTGCTTGAAGTGCTGTAAAGTAGAATCCTAATAGGACGGTTATAAGTAGGGCTTGGGTAGCTTGGTTCCGATTGCCCTCTGTAATGCTGTGATGTGCTCATGTGACAGTGACTCCTGAGGCTAGGAGGATAGCAGTGTTTAGTAGGGGGACTTCTATTGGATTGAGAGGTTTGATTCCTATAGGAGGTCATTGTCCTCCGAGTTCTGGAGTGGGGACTAAGCTGGAGTGGAAGAATGCTCAGAAGAATCCTAGGAAGAAGAATGCTTCGGATGTAATAAATAAAATTATTCCGTAACGTAAGCCCTTTTGGACTGTAGGGGTATGGTGGCCTTGGAATGTGCTTTCTCGTACGATGTCACGTCATCATTGGAGTATCACTAGGATTATAGAGAGTAGGCCTAGGAGTAAGAGTTGGATAGAGTTGTGGTGAAATCATATGGCTAACCCAGAGGTAGTGAGGAGGGCGGCTGCTGCTCCAAAAATGGGTCAAGGGCTTGGGTCTACTATGTGAAATGAGTGGGCTTGGTGTGTCATTAAGGGTTAAATGTTTTCTTGTAAGTAAAGGCTTAGAAGAAGTACAAAGACATACGCTTGGATTATTGCCACGGCCACTTCTAGAATTGTTAAGAGGAGTAGAATTGTTCTAGTTAGAAGGGACACGGTAGGTATAATGGGAAGGAGGACGGTAGTGGCTGTTGAAATGAGTTGGATGAGCAGGTGTCCTGCTGTGAGGTTGGCTGTGAGGCGAACTCCTAAGGCTAAAGGGCGAATGAGAAGGCTTGTTGTTTCAATTATGATGAGGGCAAGAATTAGAGGTGTTGGGGTGCCTTCTGGTAGGAGGTGTCCAAGGGAAGCTGAAGGTTGGTTTCGTAGGCCTGTTAGCAGGGTGGCAAGTCATAGAGGGAAGGCGAGGGCTAGGTTTATTGATAGTTGGGTAGTAGGTGTGAATGTGTAAGGTAGGAGGCCTAATAGGTTAATTGTTAGAAGTATAATTATGAGTGATGATAGGATTAGGGCTCATTTATGGCCTTTTTTGTTTAATGGGGTTATTAGTTGTTTTGTGATTAAATGGAGAAATCAGAGTTGAAGAGTTGAAAGACGATTTGTAACTCATCGATTGCCAGGAGAAGGAAGTAATAGGGTTGGGAATAACAGCGAGATGAGGATAAGGGGGATTCCGAGGAGGGTTGGGCTTATGAATTGATCAAAGAAGCTTAGGTTCATGGTCAGTTTCAGGAATGGGTTTTTATAGTGGGTAGTGTTTTGTTGGAGGGTGAGTTAGTTGGGGTAAATAGTAAGAGTTTAGGTTGAAGGATAAGAGAAAAAGTGAATCATGAAGTTAGTATGATAAAAAGTCAAGGTGCGGGGTTTAGTTGGGGCATGTCATTAAGGAGGGTGAATAATCCTCTTTCTCTAGCTTAAAAGGCTAGTGCTGGTTCATAGCTTCTTAATGATTAGGATGTTAGAAGTGAAGATCAGTTTTCGAAGTGTGTTAGAGGGGCTGATTCTACTACGATAGGTATGAAGCTGTGGTTGGCTCCACAGATTTCTGAGCACTGACCGTAGAAGATTCCAGGACGGGTTGTGATAAAGGAAGTTTGGTTCAGTCGTCCTGGAATTGCATCGGTTTTTACACCAAGGCTAGGAACAGCTCAGGAGTGGAGAACGTCATCAGCTGTAACAATAATTCGAATCGGGGATTCTATTGGAATGACGATGCGGTTATCAACTTCTAGGAGGCGGAAATGACCGAGTGGTAGATCCATAGTTGGTAGTATGTAAGAGTCAAAAGATAAATCTTTAAAGTCTGTATATTCGTAGGATCAGTATCATTGGTGGCCAATAGCTTTGAGGGTGAGGTCAGGCTCATCGATTTCGTCTATCATGTAGAGGATTTGAAGGGATGGGAGGGCTAGTATAATTAGGACAATGGCAGGTAAGATTGTTCAGACAAGTTCTACTTCTTGTGCGTCGACGGTGTTGGAGGATAGTTTTTCTATAAGTATAAGAGCTAGTAAATACAGGACTAGGCTACAAATGGCTAGTGCGACTATTAGGGCGTGGTCGTGAAATTCAATAAGTTCTTCTATAATAGGGGATGAAGCGTCTTGAAAACCAAATTGAGAGTGGTTGGCCATGGAGTTGGGATGGGAGGTACTGGGTTTTCACCTGTGATTTAGTCTTGACAAGACTATGTAATGATTTTACTAACAACCCGTAAGAAAGAAGCATGAGTGGTTTGATGCGGTTGGCTTGAAACCAGCTTATGAGGGTTCGATTCCTTCCTTTCTTGTACTTGGACAAAAGCTGGTTCTTCAAAGGTATGGTAGGGAGGAGGGCAGCCGTGAATTCATTCAATGTTTGTGGAGGTAAGTTCTGGTTGCACTACTTTCCGTTTGGATGCGAAGGCTTCTCAGATAATGAACATTAGTATAATTCCAGCTACTATGGAGATGAGGGAGCCGATGGAGGATAGGGTGTTTCATAGGGTATAAGCATCTGGGTAGTCTGAGTATCGTCGTGGTATACCAGCTAGGCCTAGGAAATGTTGTGGGAAGAATGTTAGGTTGACCCCAAAGAATATTACTCCAAAGTGGGCTTTAGCTCATGTAGAGTGAAGGGTGTAGCCAGTGAACAGTGGGAATCAATGTGTGAAGCCAGCTAAAATGGCGAATACTGCCCCCATAGATAATACATAGTGGAAATGTGCAACTACGTAGTAGGTGTCGTGCAGGGCGATGTCTAGGGAGGAGTTGGCAAGAACGATGCCTGTTAGTCCACCAATGGTGAAGAGGAAAATAAAGCCTAGGGCTCATAGTATGGGCGGGTCTCATTTGATTGTTCCACCGTGTAGGGTTGCTAGTCAGCTGAAGACTTTAATGCCAGTGGGGATTGCAATAATTATGGTGGCGGATGTGAAGTAAGCTCGGGTATCTACGTCCATTCCAACTGTAAATATGTGGTGAGCTCATACGATAAAGCCCAAGAAACCAATGGATAATATGGCTCAGACTATGCCTATGTAGCCAAAGGGTTCTTTTTTACCGGCGTAGTAGGCTACAACATGGGAAATAATTCCGAATCCTGGTAGGATAAGGATGTAGACTTCTGGATGGCCAAAAAATCAGAATAAGTGTTGATATAAAATTGGGTCTCCGCCTCCTGCGGGGTCAAAGAATGTAGTGTTTAGGTTTCGATCTGTTAGAAGCATTGTAATGCCAGCAGCGAGGACTGGTAGGGAGAGGAGAAGTAGAACTGCAGTAATTAGGACGGATCAAACGAATAGAGGGGTTTGGTATTGTGAGAGAGCAGGTGGTTTTATATTGATTGCTGTGGTGATAAAGTTGATTGCCCCAAGGATGGATGAGACACCTGCCAGGTGAAGGGAGAAGATGGCAAGGTCTACTGATGCACCGGCGTGGGCTAGATTTCCGGCTAGGGGTGGGTATACTGTTCATCCTGTTCCGGCCCCGGCTTCTACTGTAGAAGATGCTAGAAGAAGTAGGAAGGATGGAGGAAGTAGTCAGAAGCTCATGTTATTTATTCGTGGAAATGCTATGTCGGGGGCACCAATTATTAATGGTACTAATCAGTTACCAAACCCTCCGATTATAATAGGCATTACTATAAAGAAAATTATAACGAAGGCATGTGCGGTGACGATTACATTGTAAATTTGGTCATCGCCTAAAAGGGTGCCTGGCTGTCCTAGTTCTGCTCGAATGAGGAGACTAAGGGCTGTGCCGATTATACCAGCTCATGCGCCAAAAATAAGGTAAAGTGTGCCGATATCTTTGTGGTTAGTGGAAAATAGTCAACGGTTGATGAAAGTCATAGGTAAGATGGCTGAGTGTAGAAGCGTTAGGCTGTAGTCCTTTTTACAGAGGTTTGATTCCTCTTCTTATCGATTCTGTAGTGAAGTTCATGTTGAGTTGCAAGCTCATTGATGTGCATTAAACATGCGCCGGGATCTAGTAGACAGAAGCCTGTTGGTTGGGGCATTTAGCTGTTAACTAAAATTTTATGGGATCAAAGCCCATCTGTCTAGGGGGAGGTTCTAGCTTAATTAAAGCATCTGAGTTGCATTCAGGAGATGCAGGTTAGTATCCTGTGTACCTTAACAGAAACTAAGAGGGATTAGCCCTTGTTTAAGGCTTTGAAGGCCTTCGGTTTAAATAACCTAAGTTTCTAAGGGATTGCGAGTACTATGGGAGATAGTGGTAGGAGTATAATTGATAAGGAGGTAAAGGTTGTGGTTAGGGTGTTAGTTGGTTTGTTAGTTTGTCATTGTTTTATGTAGTTAGTGAAGTTTGGGGGTAGTGTGATGGTTGCACAGTAGGCCAGTCGTAGGTAGAAGAAAAGTCCAAGTAAAGAGAGTAGGGTAATAGCTGTGGCTACTACTGTTAGTTCTTGTTTTGTGAGCTCTTGAATAATTAACCATTTGGGTAGGAATCCCGTTAGGGGAGGAAGACCTGCAAGGGAGAGGAGAGTGAGCATAAGGATTGTGGTTAGTGATGGAATTTTGGTTCATGTGGATATAACAGTGGATAGTTTTAGGGTATTGGTTGTGTTAAGGATGAAGAAGATGGCGGAAGTTGTTACAGTATATAGATAGAAGGTAATTAAAGTCAGATTGGGGTTATAGTTGAGAATAATAGTTATTCATCCTAGGTGTGCGATAGATGAGAAATAAAAAGATTTTCTCTCTACTTCCTGTCAGCAGCCCTGGCCACTTCATGGGAAGCAGGGCTTCACCACACAGAGAAGCCGCTCAGAAGGCATGTATTGTAAAAAAATGGATTTTCCCCCTTTCCTGTTCCTTTCCTGAGCTCTTGTAGCTGAGCTGACGCCATATATTCTGCAATGTCCCTTTGGTCCATTTGGCTCAACTGACCTGTCTGTATCGCCTCCCATGATCTTGCCCCCGATTCAGGGGACGAAGCTGACAATGCAGATGCTGCACCAGCCCTGCTCAGCAGTTGCCAAAGCACTGGTGTGATTAACCCCTTTGTAGCTCCCAATGCAAAGCACAGCACTGTGACGCCTGCAGTGAGAAAATGAACTCCAGCTCAGACAGACCCAACACATGTGGGATTCTGAAATGTCTCAGGGTTCCTTTGGTTCCACGATGCCCCTCTCAGACCTGGCAGTAGAAAAATAAATCAAAAAATTGAGAAGAAATCATCTTAAAGTCATGCTAAGCCTGTCTTCTACAGTCCAGAATCTATATATGTGTGACTGCAGATACTTGGGATGAGGGTAGATGCTCAGAGGAATTCATGGGTTTGATCTAGGAAACCTGTCCCAAAGTTTTCACTGCCTTTTCCTCCTTGGACATTTCCTGATGCCCGGAGGAAGCTCATGTCCAACAGCAGCAGGCGACCCTTGTATAACAAGGAATGAATGATGCTCCTCGTGCGGTGGTGAGACAAAGAGAAGTTTATTCAAAATTCCCACTCTTAAATCCCTGCGTACCATGTGACTTCTTCAGCCAATAGAGTTATATGTGACTGCGCATGTCCCCTCGGGCCCATCGCCCTGGCACATCCCCTGTGCATCCAGACACGCCTCCCACATATCCCCTCTCTCTAATATCTTAAAGAAGTCACAAAAAGCAGTGCAAAAAACAGTGCAAACAACCAGAACATTGTAAACTACCAAGCTTCGCAGCGACCCAGCGCATTGCTTCGCTTAGCTTCTTAACTCTAATATAAACCTTTTAAAACCTTATATTCCTATAGGGTAGTGCAACTTGGATAATTATTTTATTAACTTGGGGCCTTTAGCCCAACTGTGTGTAAACTATAACTTTTATTAATCTGAGGGTTTTTTAATAACTGGGGATTTCAAACTTTATTCAAGAAACAGGGTAAGCATATCAAAACTCAATTCTTTCAAGGTGACCTTGTGGTGTAGGTAATGTGGTCTTGTGAGGTATTCTGTGTTTTTATGTTTTCCAGTCACACAACTCTCTTATTCATTCACTCATCTCACACACGACGGCCGTCATCATTCACGCATACACATACACACACCAATATTTGCAGTTTGCTTGTCACCACATTGGTCATTAATATAAACTGAAACATAACATAACTGTTTTTAAACTCCTGAGTTATCTGGTTCCTGCAGCTGTGATTGTGTATCCAAATAGGGCTTTACACACCTGGAGGGAATCCACTTCAGTTCTTTTCCTGTTGCCACACAAGCGTAACCTCTCCCCCAAGTCAGAAGATCTAAAGGTCCTGTCCATTGTCCCGAGATCAAATCTTTTACCATGACTAATGGCCTGGGAGAGGCAAACGCCTGAGATTTGTGCTGCTTCTCATATCTGCTTCTTTCAGCACTGTCACAATTTAAAAAATTGATAACATATGTGGCTTTCCACAAACGTTCTTGCGGACTGTATAGCTTCTCCCCCCCTCTTTGTTTTATTAGCATCTCTTTCAGTGTGCGGTGTGCCCTTTCTACAATTGCTTGTCCCGTAGGTGAGTGTGGAATTCCTGTAATATGTGAAATTCCCCATTCTGATAGGAAATTCCTTACCTTTTCAGAGACGTATGCTGGTCCGTTATCGGTCTTAATCTGTTGTGGAGTGCCAAGGGTAGCAAAACAGCTTAGCCAGTGTCTTATTACATCCTTGGCTTTCTCACCTGTGTGTGCTGTAGCAGTGATGTACTGTGAATGTGTGTCTACAGTTACATGTACATATTTCAAGGGGCCAAATTCTGGGATGTGTGTAACATCTGTTTGCCATATCTGATTGGATATTAACCCTCTGGGGTTAACACCTTCCTGAGATGGCATGGGGGTAATTTTTTGACAGTCTGGACAAGTCAATATGATATCTCGGGCCTGATTGATAGTAATTTTGAATTGTCTCTTTAGAGAGCGTGCATTCTGGTGGAAAAATGAATGGGACAATTTTGCTTGCTCAAGGGTCCTAGGTACTGTGTTGAACATTGCTGCTTTGTCAGCTTCTCGGTTCCCTTCAGCTATTGGCCCTGGCATGTCAGTGTGAGACCTGATGTGCATTATATAAAAATCAAACCTTCTGTGATTGACAAGGAACCAAATACAACGCATTTCAAACAACAAATGAGGGTTAGAAACATCCCGAAGAAATGAACATTCTAGACGTGAAACTAGCCCTGCAGCATAACAAGAATCAGTGACAATATTAACAGGTTGTTCAGAAAACTTTTCCAAGGCAATACAAATGGCAGCCAGTTCCAGAACCTGCACAGAGCATTGGTTCATGGTCTGTACTTTTTGTTCCCATTGTCCGGTATCAGGATTTATCCAAGTCACTGCAGCTTTCTGTGATCGCCCAGATGCATCTGTAAAAACTGTGAGGCCTTTTACTGGCTCACTTCTGCATCTAGTCGTGGTTCTTAAAGGCAAATTACCGATTTCTGCCCAAAGTTTGTGCTTAGGGAGATTAACTGAAATGTTACCATCAAAACCTGCTAAGGCAGCTTGGAACTCGGTGTCCTCAGCTAGCATCCAAGCTAAATTGTCCTTCGTGGCTGGAATGTAATGACCGCTGGATCCCTTCCATCTAGTTCCTGTAATCGAACTCTGCCTTTAATAACAAGCTTAGCAAACATTTCATTAATTGTCCATACAGTTTTAGGTGGGGTGTGGGGCAGAAATAGCCATTCTAGAACCAGCAGTGGGTCCTTTTCAGTCTGGTCCCACTGGAATAAGACTGCAAATGGCTGGTACCTGCTGGGAATTAAGGCCAGGCAGATTTGCAGTTCAGGATCTCTCCTTCTGCTCTGCCTAGATTCGATCGCCTTGGCACAGATGTCTAACGCCTGTTTGGCCTCTGCTGTCAGAGCCCTATTAGACGTCAGATCAGAGTCCCCCTTTAGTAACACAAAGAGAGGGTGTAGCTCCTCTGTGGTTAAGCCTAGAACAGGCCTTAACCAATTAATAGCTCCCAGGAGTTTTTGCAACTCATGTAAGGTTAAAGTGTCTTTTACCTCGAGCTGCAGCGGCTGTGGGGAAATCTGTTGTTGCGTGATTCTCCATCCAAGATAGCTCCAGGGCTGCGATCGCTGGATTTTCTCTTCTGCAACCTGTAAGCCTGCTTCTTGGACAGCATCAGTTAAAGCAGTAACAACAATTTGCAGTTCATTTTCTGTGGCCATGCTTATTAAAATATCATCCATGTATTGGTAGATTATTGCAGAGGGAAAACGTTTTCTGACGGGTTGAATAGCATTTGCAACTACTGTTTGGCATATGGTTGGACTGTTCTTCATCCCCTGAGGGAGAACAACCCAGTGATACCTTTGCATAGGCTGTGAGTTGTTTAATGCTGGAATAGAAAATGCAAACCTTGGGGCATCCTCGGGGTGCAGGAATATGGTGAAAAAGCAGTCCTTTAAATCAATTATTGTCAGAGGCCAGTTCGCTGGGAGCATAGCAGGTGAGGGTAATCCTGGTTGCAATGCCCCCATAGACTCAATGACTGCGTTTACTGCTCTGAGATCCTGAATCATCCTCCATTTGCCAGTTTTTTTGGGAATGCAAAATACAGGAGTGTTCCAGGGACTATTTGTTGGCACAATGTGTCCTGCTTCCAATTGTTCCTCTACAAACATCTTTAAATGTTCAAGCCTTTCTTTTTTCATGGGCCATTGGTCTACCCAGACCGGCTGGTCACTTTTCCAGACCAGCTTAATCGGTGCTTGGGACGGCTGACCAATGGCCCCTATTGAAAAACCTGGTTGCTTGCAGGAGGAATTTGCATTACTGTGCCAAACTGTGAAAGTATATCACGTCCCCACAGAGAGCAAGGGATCGGGGCTATGAATGGAGCTACCTTTGCTACTTGCCCCTCTGGTCCCAAGACAGTGAGTACTTGAGCACTCTGTCTGGGTCTTTGTGTGCCTCCCACCCCTTGAATGGTTGCAGCTGGGCAAACAGTAGGCCAGTCAAGTGGCCATTCGGAGTCCTTTATGATGGAAACATCGGCTCCCGAATCCAAAAGGCCTGTAAATCGGTGCCCATTAACCTGGCACGTCATGAGCTGGCTGTGCTGCTGTGATGGCTGCTGCCCAGTAAACTTGTGGTTGTCCCGTGCTGCCAAAGGCCCCTGAACCCCGCTCTCTCCCCCCCTCCCCTGCAGGCAACGTACTGTATAAGGGGATTAACTGAGCAAGCTTCTGTCCTTTCGGGATGAAGCAGGGGGGTGAAGGGGTCCATGCCATTATCAGAATCTCCCTATGAGAATCCGAGTCTATTACACCTGGCAGCACAAACAAACCCATTCTGGTGGTAGAGGACCTTCCAATCAGCAGTGCATGTACCCCTGGATTAAGGGGACCCCGATGTCCAGTCGGGATTAGCACCACCTCAGTGGAAGTTATGAGGACTGTGTCCCTGTTGGATAAGTCCAGCCCAGCGCTGGCTGATGTGACGGGGCACAGATCGCTGGCTGGGGTGCAGGGGCACAGAGCACTGGCTGAGCTGGGGGGGCACAAATCGCCAGCCTGTTCCCTGTGTCGCATGTGATTGCTGTACCGGGGCGTGCGACAGCACCCCTCGCCTCCAGTTTTTTGGCATCCTCCTTGCTTTGGGTTGCTTTCGAGGTGCCAATGCTAGAGGTTTCTGAGGGCAGTCCCTCTGGAAATGGTCAGGGGCCCCACAAATGAAACAACCATCTTTGGGTCTGGCCCCCTGCTGTGTCCTTAACTGAGTACTCAGTGCTACTGCTAGCAAATCTGATTGATGTGTTAAAGAACCCACCTCTTGGCAGGCACGAACTAATTCTGAGATACTGCAAGTTTCCCTCTTAGGAAGGGTTTGCAGAACTCTTTTACAATCCACATTAGCATTTTCGAAAGCCAGTCTTCTACTAAGGATCTCTCTGGCTTCCTCATTTTCAATCTGCCTATCCAGAGCAGATTGCATCCGATCTAGGAATTTTGTGTAAGGTTCTGTTGGGCCCTGTATTATTTTGGTAAATGACAAGTTTGCATCTCTGTCTGATGTAGGTAATTTTCTTATTGCCCGCATGGCATGTTTTGCTATTACCTCGTATACCTCTCTATTGTAACCGGTTTGAGCATCTATGGAACGATAGTTCCCATCCCCTGTGAGTTGGTGTGCTGATACCCCTGCTTGTGGGTCATTAGCATAAGCAGAACAGATTTCTCTAAAATCGTTCAGCAATACATTGTATTGTGTGTTAGAAAGGCTTATTTGTAACAAGGTTCTCCAGTCATGAGGCATGAAGATGTATGTGGAACTTAGTGACTCTAAAAATGCAAGCGTGTTAGGGGATGATACACCAGTTTCTCTCATTAACTGTCTTAGTTCTTTGGTTAGTTCATGTGGTAATGGTTGGAACCTGCGGCTTTGACGTGGACCGATAATTACTGGACATGCTTGTATAACTTGTAAGTCCCCAGTACGCAATGCCTCTTCTCTGCATAAAGCCCACCTATCAATTGTACCTTCTCGGTATGTTGCTTCATCCCTTGCCGGCGGAGCTATCCCGAAATCCCCCTCCTCCTCCCCCCATTCCTCCCATTCCCCCCCCCTGCAGCTCCGGCGAAAGCGGCTGTCTGTGGGTGGGTGGTGGTGGTGGTTGGGGAGTACGGCGCGGGGGCGGGGAAGGACGGGTCGGTGTCCGAACCGCGTGGCAGGCGAGATGGTGGTGCCCGCTCCTGGGCGCGTACTCGGCGTTCATGCGCGGGATGGGTTGGCGAGTAAGCTGGGCTAGCCCCCCCACTCCCGTCACGGGACCCCCTGCTGCTGTCCCACTGACTGGAACCTCGCATCTGGGGCCCCGCTCCCTCCCGCCGGTCCGTGTCCCTTGGGCTCCCGGTTCCCTTCCCCGGAGTTGAATTGTGAACGGCTCCACCCCCTCCCCCCGCGGAGCTTTGTGAGTTCAAACTGCGGCGCGTAAAAGTGGGGCTGCTGCTTGCAGCCTGAGTGGGGGTGTATGTGTTCGTCGTTCTTTGGTGGGATCTGCTTAATGCAGTCATTATAGCTTGCCAGGCTGGGTAAGCATTGTTTGCTTGGGAATCCCCTCTCTGAGCCTTGAGTTTGATAAGATTGCCTATTTTGTCCCATATGTGAATGTTGAGGGCTTCAACCAGAGGTAGTTCTGGTACGGCTGCTTTAATGAGCCGCACCAACTCTGATAATTCAGCCCTTGTAACCTGAACATAGTAAGGATTCAGCAGAGCAGCCAGTGCTTCTGTGTCCCGTGATACTTCGGTAGGGAAAAAGTTTCCCATGTTACCTTTGTGTCTCGGCGCTGCTGGGGTGCGCTGCTGAAGAGGGTCTGTCGGTTTGTTGATTTGTGTTGGCTCACTGTCGGTTGGGCTGTGGCACCCCGTCGGCGGTGGCTGATGTCCCGGTGCAGGCGGCAAGCGGCAAGCGGCGGCGGCAGGCACGGGCAGCTGTAGCGACGGACGCGGGGGCTGGCTGTAGAGGCGGCGGCTTGGGGCTGCAGGGATCGGCGTGTGCGGGTTGCAAAGCGGCGAACGAAGCGGCGGCGCTGGCGGCGGCGTCTCAGTCACGTGGCGGCGGCTCGGCGTGGTCCCGGCTCCGTCTCCGCTGAGCGCGGCGTTCGCAGCGGCGGCAGCGGCGGCTCCGGGGGTTCCCGCGGTTCGCTGGGCGGCGCGGGGCTCAGGGGCGTGCTGTGTCGGAAGGCGCGGCGCGGTGCCTCGGTGAAGCCCGCGTGGTCTGAATACGGCGCAGGGGCTTTTTGCTGGAAGTGCTTTTTAAGCACACCGCAGGGTCAGTCAGCAGCGGTGAGCAGGCGGGGAACCGTGGCCAGTTTCTGCTGGACAGAAAACTGGAGCGGGGGCTCCGCGGGGGTCAGCGGTGGCTGGGGTTGCTAGGACGCGGCAGCGGCAAGCCGCTTCTTGCACGTGGTCCACACAGTCGGTAGCGAAGAGGCGCTTTACCAGATGACCGACACTCAGGGGACTAACAGGCCTTTCCCTGACGATCTTAAGGTACTCCGCGGCTCGTTCTCCGAGCTGCAGGCACGCTTTCGCCCAGGGAGCAGTCTTAGACGTGCGGGGTGCGTCCCAGTCACTCACCGCTTTCGATGTTGCGTTGACCCTCTCCGCTCTCTCCGGTGGCTGCTTTGACCTCTCGGTTTCTTCCTTAACTCTTTCTTCTCTTCTTCAGTGCACTATCTTACTATTATTGAGCTCGCTAAACTAACTGTCCGTCTCTTAGAAGCCACTAAGAGCAAGGGGTTTATTGATGACAGGGTTTTTTCTGGTGAAGTCTCCCGTCTCCGAAAATTACAACGATCCCGGGGACACCAGCTGATCTCCTGATCCAGGATAGATATCTCACTTAATATAAGCTAAAGATGTCCCTGTTCGGGTGCCACATGTAGCAGGCGACCCTTGTATAACAAGGAACGAATGATGCTCCTCATGCGGTGGTGAGACAAAGAGAAGTTTATTCAAAATTTCCACTCTTAAATCCCTGTGTACCATGTGACTTCTTCAGCCAAGAGAGTTATATGTGACTGCGCATGTCCCCTCGGACCTATCGCCCTGGCACATCCCCTGTGCATCCAGACACGCCTCCCACACAGCTCCATCCCCCACTTCCTCCTCCTGGCTGCAGCTCTTGCACTTCTGCTTCTTCCTGGGCATCTCCCTGGCTGCCTTCCTGGGCCATGGCCTCATCCTCAGCGCCGTAGCCTGCCACCACCACCTGCACACCCCCCAGGGACTTCTTCCTGCTCCACGTCTCCCTCACACACCCGGGCTGCATCTGCACCACTCTCCCCAAAGCCATGGCCAATTCCCTCTGGAACACCAGGGGCATGTCCTGCTCAGGATGAGCTGCACAGGTGTTTTTTGCTTTTCTTCTTGATCACAGCGGAGCTTGCCCTTCTCACCATCATGTCCTATGACCGCTACGTGGCCATCTGCAAAGTCCTTCACTACAGGCCCCTCCTGGGCAGCAGAGCTTGTGCCCACGTGGCAGCAGCTGCCTGGGCCACTGGGAAGCGGGTCTGGCCCTGGGGCTGCAGGAGCTGCCGCCTGAGCTGATGATCTCCTGAGCAGTCCAGACATGCAGTCACTGTCCCTGTCCTCTATTGCCTCCCTTTCTTGCTGCAGGACCAGAAACGACTGTGCTGCTCTGCTGGGCTGGGGCGGGGCAGGGAGATGGGGGGACCAGGGAGGGGCTGGTCTGGGCAGTTCCAGTGAGTAGAAAACCCCAATGTTCATCTGAAGTGTAGGAGTGGGCAGGGTGGGAGCATTACAGGGCTGAGGTGGCTCCAGGCTCTGGGAGTGGTAGCAGGAGCCCAGGGAGACCCTGCCCCTGCTGCAATGAACTGCCTGTGTGTGTGCCAGGGAAGGACTCGTGTCTCTGAACACCCCCGTGTGTGCATCAGTCCAGCTCAGGGTTGGACACCTCTCAGAGCCTTGGCACATTTCTCTGTGTGACTCCAGGAAAACCCCCGCTGTGCCAGGGAGTTACCAGATCCTTTGCTGTCACCCTCCTGGTGTCCTGTGTAATGATGAAACTAGAAAAGGTGATCATCATACCCTGGTAATTTTCTAAGAGGAGAAATGTCACTGCTGCAAAGAAGTGTCACTGCCGGAAAGAAGTGTCACTGAAGAGGTGAGAAGAGGGAACATCATTGTTTCCTTCAGTCTGTTCCACAGCAGGTTCCCCTGGAGCCCCAGGGACACGTGTGGGGAACCCAGAGGGGCAGAGAAAGGGCTGCCTTTGGCTCTTGCTGTGCTGCTCAGCTGGGCTGGGCTCCTGGCACACAGGGAAATCCTGGCAAGCGGGCAGCACTGCAGAGAGACAGCTCTGCCCAGGAGCAGCTCCCCTGCACAGCCCAGCAGGGCCGAGGGCACTGCCTGTAGGCACGAGAGAAGAGAAGAAAGGCAAAGGGAGGTTAAAGGCAGCAGAAAGATGGGAGGAGTTCAGCTGAGACACAACTTGGGGACACAACTTCACACTCCTCTGCAGAGTGAGTCTACAGGTGCAGGGCAATGTCGCTTGTGTTCCTGGAGGAATCTCCTAAAGCTACCCCATCCCACAGCCTTGCACATCTGTCAGGACTCTCCCAGTTTCTCTGTTGCGCCAGAGGAGGATGTTCTCCAGGGCAGGCCTTCCCTGCAGCACCGTCAGAGGGACAGCGCAGGTGGGCTCCTTCTCCCAGGGATGGCTGCGGGGTGGGAAGGTGGGGGTGCAGCCAGGGATGCCCAGGGCTGTCCTGCAGAGCAGGGTCCCTGTGCTCCGGGGTTCTTTGTGCCAGGGCAGGGACTTTGCTGCCTGCTGGAGTCAGGTCTCATCCTGCCTGGGTAGTTGCCCAGCCCTCTGCAGGGAGAAGCTGTCAGTGGGTGGTGAGAACCCCAGCAGGAGCCAGGCAGGTTCTTCCTGCCGTTGGATGAGGTGTGTGGGGTCAGGGCTGTGGGAGGTCAGGGCTGCTCCCCGATCCAGATCACAGCAGCACATTTCCAAGAGCACTGTCAAATGGGAAGGACAAAGAACAATTATTAGGAAGGAATGGAGCTTTTCTCAGTCAGTGTTTTCAGTTTCCTACTCCTGAGGAATCTGGGGGTTGAGAAATGGAAAAGGAGCTCCCATGCTGGACAAGTCACTGAGACTCCTGAGCTGTAACTTGGAATGCACAAGTGCTTCTGTAAGCAACTTCCTAAAGTGCTTTCGGCCTCTGCTCTGCTTTTGACAGAAGCAGCATCACTTCTGCTGGACCCATCTGTTTTTTCTTTATCTGCCCTTTTCCACCTGCAAAAAGAAAAGTTGTCCAGTCTGTGCGCTGCAAACAGGCAGGTTTCTCTCAGGCCACAGTGAGGGCACAGACATTCGGATGGAGTGGTGACAGGGAAGTCATGAATGGATTTCTGATGTTGAGTCTACTGTTTTGAAATCAGAAAATATGGTGTTGAAGTCATCGTTAGCCTTTGAGAGGGAAACAGGAGAAAAATCGGATAAATTTGTTGCTAAAAATGAGCTGCTTCAAACTGAGGTTGACCACCTTCAAAGTCTTGTTCAAATTTGGATGATTATGAAACAGTCAACTCACGGATTACCCCCATCAATACTAGACAATACCCGCAGTATAAAGGCATAAAGCCCTCCCAGCCCCTCCAGGAACCCTCAAATCCCATCCCGGTCCCACAGGACACTCCCAACTTGCCCTTAAACCCTCCGAGGCCCCAGACTGCCTCCCAGACCCACAAAAACCCACAAGATGCCCCCAAACCCCTCCCAGTTACCTCCAGCCCTCCCAGGACCTTTCAAACCCTCTCCTAGTTGCCCCCTTCCCCTTGAGTATGCCCCCAACCTCTCTCCCAGTTCCTTCCCACATCCCCGACGATTCCCCAAAACCCCTCACAGCTGCCCCAATCTCCCCAACCTCCCTCCCAAACCCCCAAACTCCCCCAAACCCCTTCCCAGTTACCCCCACGACCTCCAACCCCTTCTCAGCCTCCCCATTCCTTCCCAAAGCCCCTCCCAGTTGCCGGCCCGTCCCCCAGGCTCGGGTGAGGAGGTGCCCCAGGCTGACGGGCCCGCCCAGGCAGGGGCGGTTCCAGCAGCATGTCAGGAGCCACCCCGTGCCCCGAAAGCTCCCGCCCGCCCTGGAGCCACCTCAGCTGCCCCTGCAGGGGAGAAATCCAGGCCGGAGCAGAGCAGGGGGCAGGGCCGGGCTGGGACCTCGATGGACGGGGGCACTGGGAGAGCAGGGGAGAGACCAGGATGGGATGAGAGGGCACTGGGAGAGAGGGGAGACACTGGGATGGGCTGAGGGGGCACTGGGAGGGAGAGGGGAAAGTTTTTTGCCCCTTTCCTGGGCACTTGAACACCCTCTGCACCCCCGTTCCTGGCCGTGCCGGCTGTCCTTCCCCCCAAGCCATGAACAGGTTTTGGGGCTCCCTCGTGGG
>NW_021938306.1:0-30125 GCF_001715985.3 Manacus vitellinus
CCAAAATAATACAGGGCCCAACAGAACCTTACACAAAATTCCTAGATCGGCTGCAATCTGCTCTGGATAGGCAGATTGAAAATGAGGAAGCCAGGGAAATCCTTAGTAGAAGACTGGTTTTCGAAAATGCTAATGTGGATTGTAAAAGAGTTCTGCAAACCCTTCCTAAGAGGGAAACTTGCAGTATCTCAGAATTAGTTCGTGCCTGCCAAGAGGTGGGTTCTTTAACACATCAATCAGATTTGCTAGCAGTAGCACTGAGTACTCAGTTAAGGACACAGCAGGGGGCCAGACCCAAAGATGGTTGTTTCATTTGTGGGGCCCCTGACCATTTCCAAAGGGACTGCCCTCAGAAACCTCTAGCATTGGCACCTCGAAAGCAACCCAAAGCAAGGAGGATGCCAAAAAACTGGAGGCGAGGGGCGCTGTCGCACGCCCCGGTACAGCAATCACATGCGACACAGGGGAACAGGCTGGCGATTTGTGCCCCCCCAGCTCAGCCAGCGCTCTGTACCCCTGCACCCCAGCCAGCGATCTGTGCCCCGCCACATCAGCCAGCGCTGGGCTGGACTTATCCAACAGGGACACAGTCCTCATAACTTCCACTGAGGTGGTGCTAATCCCAACTGGACATCGGGGTCCCCTTAATCCAGGGGTACATGCACTGCTGATTGGAAGGTCCTCTACCACCAGAATGGGTTTGTTTGTGCTGCCAGGTGTAATAGACTCGGATTCTCATAGCGAGATTCTGATAATGGCATGGACCCCTTCACCCCCCTGCTTCATCCCGAAAGGACAGAAGCTTGCTCAGTTAATCCCCTTCTACAGTACGTCGCCTGCAGGGGAGGGGGGGAGGGAGCGGGGTTCAGGGGCCTTTGGCAGCACGGGACAACCACAAGTTTACTGGGCAGCAGCCATCACAGCAGCACAGCCGCTCATAAAGTGCCAGGTTAATGGGCACCGATTTACAGGCCTTTTGGATTCGGGAGCCGAGTTTCCATCATAAAGGACTCCGAATGGCCACTTGACTGGCCTACTGTTTGCCCAGCTGCAACCATTCAAGGGGTAGGAGGCACACAAAGACCCAGACAGAGTGTTCAAGTGCTCACTGTCTTGGGACCAGAGGGGCAAGTAGCAAAGGTAGCTCCATTCATAGCCCCGATCCCTTGCTCTCTGTGGGGACGTGATATACTTTCACAGTTTGGCACAGTAATGCAAATTCCTCCTGCAAGCAACCAGGTTTTTCAATAGGGGCCATTGGTCAGCCGTCCCAAGCACCGATTAAGCTGGTCTGGAAAAGTGACCAGCCGGTCTGGGTAGACCAATGGCCCATGAAAAAAGAAAGGCTTGAACATTTAAAGATGTTTGTAGAGGAACAATTGGAAGCAGGACACATTGTGCCAACAAATAGTCCCTGGAACACTCCTGTATTTTGCATTCCCAAAAAAACTGGCAAATGGAGGATGATTCAGGATCTCAGAGCAGTAAACGCAGTCATTGAGTCTATGGGGCATTGCAACCAGGATTACCCTCACCTGCTATGCTCCCAGCGAACTGGCCTCTGACAATAATTGATTTAAAGGACTGCTTTTTCACCATATTCCTGCACCCCGAGGATGCCCCAAGGTTTGCATTTTCTATTCCAGCATTAAACAACTCACAGCCTATGCAAAGGTATCACTGGGTTGTTCTCCCTCAGGGGATGAAGAACAGTCCAACCATATGCCAAACAGTAGTTGCAAATACTATTCAACCCGTCAGAAAACGTTTTCCCTCTGCAATAATCTACCGATACATGGATGATATTTTAATAAGCATGGCCACAGAAAATGAACTGCAAATTGTTGTTACTGCTTTAACTGATGCTGTCCAAGAAGCAGGTTTACAGGTTGCAGAAGAGAAAATCCAGCGATCGCAGCCCTGGAGCTATCTTGGATGGAGAATCACGCACACAACAGATTTCCCCACAGCCGCTGCAGTTCGAGGTAAAAGACACTTTAACCTTACATGAGTTGCAAAAACTCCTGGGAGCTATTAATTGGTTAAGGCCTGTTCTAGGCTTGACCACAGAGGAGCTACACCCTCTCTTTGTGTTACTAAAGGGGGACTCTGATCTGACGTCTAATAGGGCTCTGACAGCAGAGGCCAAACAGGCGTTAGACATCTGTGCCAAGGCGATCGAATCTAGGCAGAGCAGAAGGAGAGATCCTGAACTGCAAATCTGCCTGGCCTTAATTCCCAGCAGGTACCAGCCATTTGCAGTCTTATTCCAGTGGGACCAGACTGAAAAGGACCCACTGCTGGTTCTAGAATGGCTATTTCTGCCCCACACCCCACCTAAAACTGTATGGACAATTAATGAAATGTTTGCTAAGCTTGTTATTAAAGACAGAGTCCGATTACAGGAACTAGATGGAAGGGATCCAGCGGTCATCTACATTCCAGTCACGAAGGACAATTTAACTTGGATGCTGGCTGAGGACACCGAGTTCCAAGCTGCCTTAGCAGGTTTTGATGGTAACATTTCAGTTAATCTCCCTAAGCACAAACTTTGGGCAGAAATTGGTAATTTGCCTTTAAGAACCATGACTAGATGCAGAAGTGAGCCAGTAAAAGGCCTCACAGTTTTTACAGATGCATCTGGGCGATCACAGAAAGCTGCAGTGACTTGGATAAATCCTGATACCGGACAATGGGAACAAAAAGTACAGACCATGAACCAATGCTCTGTGCAGGTTCTGGAACTGGCTGCCATTTGTATTGCCTTGGAAAAGTTTTCTGAACAACCTGTTAATATTGTCACTGATTCTTGTTATGTTGCAGGGCTAGTTTCACGTCTAGAATGTTCATTTCTTCGGGATGTTTCTAACCCTCATTTGTTGTTTGAAATGCGTTGTATTTGGTTCCTTGTCAATCACAGAAGGTTTGATTTTTATATAATGCACATCAGGTCTCACACTGACATGCCAGGGCCAATAGCTGAAGGGAACCGAGAAGCTGACAAAGCAGCAATGTTCAACACAGTACCCAGGACCCTTGAGCAAGCAAAATTGTCCCATTCATTTTTCCACCAGAATGCACGCTCTCTAAAGAGACAATTCAAAATTACTATCAATCAGGCCCGAGATATCATATTGACTTGTCCAGACTGTCAAAAAATTACCCCCATGCCATCTCAGGAAGGTGTTAACCCCAGAGGGTTAATATCCAATCAGATATGGCAAACAGATGTTACACACATCCCAGAATTTGGCTCCTTGAAATATGTACATGTAACTGTAGACACACATTCACAGTACATCACTGCTACAGCACACACAGGTGAGAAAGCCAAGGATGTAATAAGACACTGGCTAAGCTGTTTTGCTACCCTTGGCACTCCACAACAGATTAAGACCGATAACGGACCAGCATACGTCTCTGAAAAGGTAAGGAATTTCCTATCAGAATGGGGAATTTCACATAGTACAGGAATTCCACACTCACCTACGGGACAAGCAATTGTAGAAAGGGCACACCGCACACTGAAAGAGATGCTAATAAAACAAAGAGGGGGGGAGAAGCTATACAGTCCGCAAGAACGTTTGTGGAAAGCCACATATGTTATCAATTTTTTAAATTGTGACAGTGCTGAAAGAAGCAGATATGAGAAGCAGCACAAATCTCAGGCGTTTGCCTCTCCCAGGCCATTAGTCATGGTAAAAGATTTGATCTCGGGACAATGGACAGGACCTTTAGATCTTCTGACTTGGGGGAGAGGTTACGCTTGTGTGGCAACAGGAAAAGAACTGAAGTGGATTCCCTCCAGGTGTGTAAAGCCCTATTTGGATACACAATCACAGCTGCAGGAACCAGATAACTCAGGAGTTTAAAAACAGTTATGTTATGTTTCAGTTTATATTAATGACCAATGTGGTGACAAGCAAACTGCAAATATTGGGTGTGTGTATGTGTATGCGTGAATGATGACGGCCGTCGTGTGTGAGATGAGTGAATGAATAAGAGAGTTGTGTGACTGGAAAACATAAAAACACAGAATACCTCACAAGACCACATTACCTACACCACAAGGTCACCTTGAAAGAATTGAGTTTTGATATGCTTACCCTGTTTCTTGAATAAAGTTTGAAATCCCCAGTTATTAAAAAACCCTCAGATTAATAAAAGTTATAGTTTACACACAGTTGGGCTAAAGGCCCCAAGTTAATAAAATAATTATCCACGTTGCACTACCCTATAGGAATAAAAGGTTTTAAAAGGTTTATATTAGAGTTAAGAAGCTAAGCAAAGCAATGCGCTGGGTCGCTGCGAAGCTTGGTAGTTTACAATGTTCTGGTTGTTTGCACTGTTTTTTGCACTGCTTTTTGTGACTTCTTTAAGATATTAGAGAGAGGGGATATGTGGGAGGCGTGTCTGGATGCACAGGGGATGTGCCAGGGCGATGGGCCCGAGGGGACATGCACAGTCACATATAACTCCATTGGCTGAAGAAGTCACATGGTACGCAGGGATTTAAGAGTGGGAATTTTGAATAAACTTCTCTTGGTCTCACCACCGCACGAGGAGCATCATTCATTACTTGTTATACAAGGGTCGCCTGCTGCTGTTGGACATGAGCTTCCTCCGGGCATCAGGAAATGTCCAAGGAGGAAAAGGCAGTGAAAACTTTGGGACAGGATTCCTAGATCAAACCCATGAATTCCTCTGAGCATCTACCCTCATCCCAAGTATCTGCAGTCAAACATATATAGATTCTGGACTGTAGAAGACAGGCTTAGCATGACTTTAAGATGATTTCTTCTCAATTTTTTGATTTATTTTTCTACTGCCAGGTCTGAGAGGGGCATCGTGGAACCAAAGGAACCCTGAGACATTTCAGAATCCCACATGTGTTGGGTCTGTCTGAGCTGGAGTTCATTTTCTCGCTGCAGGCGTCACAGTGCTGTGCTTTGCATTGGGAGCTACAAAGGGGTTAATCACACCAGTGCTTTGGCAACTGCTGAGCAGGGCTGGTGCAGCATCTGCATTGTCGGCTTCGTCCCCTGAATCGGGGGCAAGATCATGGGAGGCGATACAGACAGGTCAGTTGAGCCAAATGGACCAAAGGGACATTGCAGAATATATGGCGTCAGCTCAGCTACAAGAGCTCAGGAAAGGAACAGGAAAGGGGGAAAATCCATTTTTTTACAATACATGCCTTCTGAGCGGCTTCTCTGTGTGGTGAAGCCCTGCTTCCCATGAAGTGGCCAGGTATCGCTGCTGACAGGAAGTAGAGAGAAAATCTTTTTATTTCTCATCTATCGCACACCTAGGATGAATAACTATTATTCTCAACTATAACCCCAATCTGACTTTAATTACCTTCTATCTATATACTGTAACAACTTCCGCCATCTTCTTCATCCTTAACACAACCAATACCCTAAAACTATCCACTGTTATATCCACATGAACCAAAATTCCATCACTAACCACAATCCTTATGCTCACTCTCCTCTCCCTTGCAGGTCTTCCTCCCCTAACGGAATTCCTACCCAAATGGTTAATTATTCAAGAGTTCACAAAACAAGAACTAACAGCAGTAGCCACAACTATTACCCTACTCTCTTTACTTGGACTTTTCTTCTACCTACGACTGGCCTACTGTGCAACCATCACACTACCCCCAAACTTCACTAACTACATAAAACAATGACAAACAAACCAACTAACACCCTAACCACAACCTTTACCTCCTTATCAATTATACTCGTACCACTATCTCCCATAGTACTCGCAATCCCTTAGAAACTTAGGTTATTTAAACCGAAGGCCTTCAAAGCCTTAAACAAGGGTTAATCCCTCTTAGTTTCTGTTAAGGTACACAGGATACTAACCTGCATGTCCTGAATGCAACTCAGATGCTTTAATTAAGCTAGAACCTCCCCCTAGACAGATGGGCTTTGATCCCATAAAATTTTAGTTAACAGTTAAATGCCCCAACCAACAGGTTTCTGTCTACTAGATCCCGGCGCATGTTTAATGCACATCAATGAGCTTGCAACTCAACATGAACTTCACTACAGAATCGATAAGAAGAGGAATCAAACCTCCGTAAAAAGGACTACAGCCTAACGCTTCTACACTCAGCCATCTTACCTATGACTTTCATCAACCGTTGACTATTTTCCACTAACCACAAAGATATCGGCACACTTTACCTTATTTTTGACGCATGAGCTGGTATAATCGGCACAACCCTTAGTCTCCTCATTCGAGCAGAACTAGGACAGCCAGGCACCCTTTTAGGCGATGACCAAATTTACAATGTAATCGTCACCGCACATGCCTTCGTTATAATTTTCTTTATAGTAATGCCTATTATAATCGGAGGGTTTGGTAACTGATTAGCACCATTAATAATTGGTGCCCCCGACATAGCATTTCCATGAATAAATAACATGAGCTTCTGACTACTTCCTCCATCCTTCCTACTTCTTCTAGCATCTTCTACAGTAGAAGCCGGGGCCGGAACAGGATGAACAGTATACCCACCCCTAGCCGGAAATCTAGCCCACGCCGGTGCATCAGTAGACCTTGCCATCTTCTCCCTTCACCTGGCAGGTGTCTCATCCATCCTTGGGGCAATCAACTTTATCACCACAGCAATCAATATAAAACCACCTGCTGTCTCACAATACCAAACCCCTCTATTCGTTTGATCCGTCCTAATTACTGCAGTTCTACTTCTCCTCTCCCTACCAGTCCTCGCTGCTGGTATACCACGACGATACTCAGACTACCCAGATGCTTATACCCTATGAAACACCCTATCCTCCATCAGCTCCCTCATCTCCATAGTAGCTGTAATTATACTAATGTTCATTATCTGAGAAGCCTTCGCATCCAAACGGAAAGTAGTGCAACCAGAACTTACCTCCACAAACATTGAATGAATTCACGGTCTGCCCTCCTCCCTACCATACCTTTGAAGAACCAGCTTTTGTCCAAGTACAAGAAAGGAAGGAATCGAACCCTCATAAGCTGGTTTCAAGCCAACCGCATCAAACCACTCATGCTTCTTTCTTATGGGTTGTTAGTAAAATCATTACATAGCCTTGTCAAGACTAAATCACAGGTGAAAACCCAGTACATCCCATCCCAACTCCATGGCCAACCACTCTCAATTTGGTTTTCAAGACGCTTCATCCCCTATTATAGAAGAACTTATTGAATTTCACAACCACGCCCTAATAGTCGCACTAGCCATTTGTAGCCTAGTCCTGTATTTACTAGCTCTTATACTTATAGAAAAACTATCCTCCAACACCGTCGACGCACAAGAAGTAGAACTTGTCTGAACAATCTTACCTGCCATTGTCCTAATTATACTAGCCCTCCCATCCCTTCAAATCCTCTACATGATAGACGAAATCGATGAACCTGACCTCACCCTCAAAGCTATTGGCCACCAATGATACTGATCCTACGAATATACAGACTTTAAAGATTTATCTTTTGACTCTTACATACTACCAACTATGGATCTACCACTCGGTCATTTCCGCCTCCTAGAAGTTGATAACCGCATCGTCATTCCAATAGAATCCCCGATTCGAATTATCGTTACAGTTGATGACGTTCTCCACTCCTGAGCTGTTCCTAGCCTTGGTGTAAAAACCGATGCAATTCCAGGATGACTGAACCAAACTTCCTTTATCACAACCCGTCCTGGAATCTTCTACGGTCAGTGCTCAGAAATCTGTGGAGCCAACCGCAGCTTCATACCTATCGTAGTAGAATCAGCCCCTCTAACACACTTCGAAAACTGATCTTCACTTCTAACATCCTAATCATTAAGAAGCTATGAACCAGCATAGCCTTTTAAGTTAGAGAAAGAGGATTATTCACCCTCCTTAATGACATGCCCCAACTAAACCCCGCACCTTGACTTTTTATCATACTAACTTCATGATTCACTTTTTCTCTTATCCTTCAAGCTAAACTCTTACTATTTACCCCAACTAACTCACCCTCCAACAAAACACTACCCACTATAAAAACCCATTCCTGAAACTGACCATGAACCTAAGCTTCTTTGATCAATTCATAAGCCCAACCCTCCTCGGAATCCCCCTTATCCTCATTTCGCTGTTATTCCCAACCCTATTACTTTCTTCTCCTGGCAATCGATGAGTTACAAATCGTCTTTCAACTCTTCAACTCTGATTTCTCCATTTAATCACAAAACAACTAATAACCCCATTAAACAAAAAAGGCCATAAATGAGCCCTAATCCTATCATCACTCAGAATTATACTTCTAACAATTAACCTATTAGGCACATTCACACCTACTACCCAACTATCAATAAACCTAGCCCTCGCCTTCCCTCTATGACTTGCCACCCTGCTAACAGGCCTACGAAACCAACCTTCAGCTTCCCTTGGACACCTCCTACCAGAAGGCACCCCAACACCTCTAATTCTTGCCCTCATCATAATTGAAACAACAAGCCTTCTCATTCGCCCTTTAGCCTTAGGAGTTCGCCTCACAGCCAACCTCACAGCAGGACACCTGCTCATCCAACTCATTTCAACAGCCACTACCGTCCTCCTTCCCATTATACCTACCGTGTCCCTTCTAACTAGAACAATTCTACTCCTCTTAACAATTCTAGAAGTGGCCGTGGCAATAATCCAAGCGTATGTCTTTGTACTTCTTCTAAGCCTTTACTTACAAGAAAACATTTAACCCTTAATGACACACCAAGCCCACTCATTTCACATAGTAGACCCAAGCCCTTGACCCATTTTTGGAGCAGCAGCCGCCCTCCTCACTACCTCTGGGTTAGCCATATGATTTCACCACAACTCTATCCAACTCTTACTCCTAGGCCTACTCTCTATAATCCTAGTGATACTCCAATGATGACGTGACATCGTACGAGAAAGCACATTCCAAGGCCACCATACCCCTACAGTCCAAAAGGGCTTACGTTACGGAATAATTTTATTTATTACATCCGAAGCATTCTTCTTCCTAGGATTCTTCTGAGCATTCTTCCACTCCAGCTTAGTCCCCACTCCAGAACTCGGAGGACAATGACCTCCTATAGGAATCAAACCTCTCAATCCAATAGAAGTCCCCCTACTAAACACTGCTATCCTCCTAGCCTCAGGAGTCACTGTCACATGAGCACATCACAGCATTACAGAGGGCAATCGGAACCAAGCTACCCAAGCCCTACTTATAACCGTCCTATTAGGATTCTACTTTACAGCACTTCAAGCAATAGAATATTATGAAGCTCCATTCTCAATTGCCGACGGAGTCTATGGATCAACCTTTTTCGTCGCCACAGGATTTCATGGTCTCCACGTAATCATTGGATCCTCCTTCCTCTTGATTTGCCTCCTCCGCCTCGTAAAATTCCACTTCACATCCAACCACCACTTTGGCTTTGAAGCAGCGGCCTGATACTGACATTTTGTTGACATTATCTGACTGTTCCTCTACATAACAATCTATTGATGAGGATCTTGCCCTTCTAGTATATTAATTACAATTGACTTCCAATCTCTAAAATCTGGATCAAAACCAGAGAAAGGCAATTAACATCATCCTCTTTATATTCACAATTTCTCTATCACTATGTATTATCTTAACTTCACTAAACCTTTGATTAGCTCAAATAAATCCAGATTCAGAAAAATTATCCCCATACGAATGTGGCTTTGACCCACTGGGCTCTGCCCGCCTCCCATTTTCAATCCGATTCTTCCTTGTCGCAATCTTATTCCTCTTGTTCGACCTAGAAATTGCCCTCCTACTGCCCCTCCCATGGGCTACTCAACTCCTCTCCCCCCTCACTACCTTAACATGAACCTCCACAGTCATTCTCCTCCTCGCACTAGGGCTAATTTATGAATGAATTCAAGGGGGCTTAGAATGAGCAGAATAACTTCAGAAAGTTAGTCTAGCAAAGACAGTTGATTTCGGCTCAACAAACCACAGTCCTACCCCGTGACTTTCTCAATGACCTTTCTGCATTTAAGCTTCTACTCTGCCTTCACCCTAAGTAGTCTAGGACTAGCCTTTCACCGAATACACCTAATTTCTGCCCTGCTATGCTTAGAAAGCATAATACTATCAATATACATTGCCCTCTCCATATGACCTATTCAAACCCAAACAACATCCCCCACCTTAATGCCCATTCTTATGTTAGCATTCTCAGCCTGTGAAGCAGGCGCCGGTCTAGCAGTCCTAGTAGCTTCCACCCGAACTCACGGATCGGATCATTTACACAATCTAAACCTTCTACAATGTTAAAAATTATTCTCCCTACAATCATATTACTCCCCATAACCCTCCTATCTCCTCCAAAATTCCTATGACTCAATGTCACCTCGCACAGCCTCTTAATTGCAACCGCTAGCTTACAATGACTTCCTTCAACCTATTACCCTAGCAAAAACCTATCACCATGACTTGGAACTGATCAAATTTCATCCCCCTTATTAGTTCTATCTTGTTGACTTCTACCTCTTATAATCCTGGCAAGCCAAAATCACCTTCAACAAGAACCTCCCACACGAAAATATATTTTTACCATAACCATAATCCTCACCCAACCATTCATTATCTTGGCCTTCTCAGCCTTAGAACTGATATTATTTTATATCGCATTCGAAGCTACCCTAATCCCTACCCTAATTCTAATCACACGATGGGGTAGCCAACCAGAACGTTTAAGTGCTGGAATCTACCTCTTATTTTAGACACTAATTAGTTCTCTTCCCCTATTAGTAGTGATCCTCTATCTTCACACTCAAACAGGAACTATACACATCACTATAATAAAACTTTCACACTCATCTCTTACAAACTCCTGAACAGGCCTCATATCAAGTCTAGCCCTATTGCTCGCTTTCATAGTGAAAGCTCCCCTTTACGGACTACACCTATGACTCCCAAAAACCCACGTAGAGGCACCAATCGCAGGATCCATACTCCTAGCTGCGCTCCTCCTCAAACTTGGGGGATACAGCATTATGCGTACCTCAATAATTACAAACCCCCTATTAGACTACCTCTACTACCCATTTTTAACCCTAGCCTTATGAGGGGCACTAATGACAAGCTCCATCTGCCTACGCCAAATCGACCTTAAGTCATTAATCGCCTACTCCTCAGTAAGCCCTTCCTCCTACCACTAACCTGATAACTGAATTAACTATCATAATTGCACTCTTCAACTGATCCACCTTCACCATTATCCTAACCGGAGCCACAACTCTACTAACTGCAGCCTATACCCTCTACATACTCCTTATAACCCAACGAGGTCCAACTCCAACCTATATTACAACCACCCAAAATTCAAATACACGAGAACATCTCCTTATAACACTTCATATCCTACCCTCCCTCCTCCTCATCCTAAAACCAGAGCTAATCTCAGGAATTCCCACATGCAAGCATAGTTTTAACCCAAACATTAGACTGTGATCCTAAAAATAGAAGTTAAACTCTTCTTGCCTGCCGAGGGGAGGTTTAACCAACAAGAACTGCTAACTCTTGCATCTGAGCCTAAGACCTCAGCCCCCTTACTTTTAAAGGATAATAGCAATCCACTGGTCTTACTTTTAAAGGATAATAGCAATCCACTGGTCTTAGGAGCCATTCATCTTGGTGCAAGTCCAAGGAAAAGTAATGGACTTCCCATTAATCCTCAACACCTCTATATTCTTGACCCTGGCTACCCTCTCTATACCCATCCTACTCCCCCTCCTATCCAAAAACTACCTAAACTCTCCAACAACCATCATACACACTGTTAAAACTTCCTTCATAGTTAGTTTAATTCCCATAATCCTCTCCATCTACTTAAATATGGAAAATACCACTTTCTATTGAGAATGAAAATTTATTGCGAACTTCAAAATCCCTTTTAGCCTTAAAATAGACCAATACTCCTTAACGTTTTTTCCTATTGCACTATTTGTAACATGATCTATTCTTCAATTTACAACATGATATATAGCCTCAGAACCCCACACCACAAAATTCTCTCCTTACCTTCTAATCTTTCTCATTGCAATACTCATCTTAATCATCGCTAATAACATATTCCTCTTATTTATCGGCTGAGAGGGAGTCGGAATTATATCCTTCCTCCTGATTGGATGGTGACACGGTCGAGCAGAACCCAACACCGCTGCACTTCAAGCCGTACTTTACAACCGTATTGGGGATATTGGACTAATCCTCTGCATAGCATGACTAGCATCCTCAGTAAACACTTGAGAAATTCAACAGCAATCCTCCCCAAACCAAATATCCCTTCTCCCTCTCTTAGGGCTCATCCTAGCCGCCACAGGTAAATCCGCCCAATTTGGCCTGCATCCATGACTCCCAGCAGCTATAGAAGGGCCAACCCCTGTATCTGCCCTACTCCATTCCAGCACAATAGTAGTTGCCGGAATCTTTCTACTTATTCGCACTCACCACATATTATGTAACAACCAAATTGCCCTAACTATGTGCCTTTGTATAGGTGCCCTATCCACCCTATTTGCCGCTACATGCGCTCTTACCCAAAACGACATCAAAAAAATTATTGCTTTCTCTACATCCAGCCAACTAGGACTAATAATAGTCACTATTGGCCTAAATCTACCTCAACTAGCCTTCCTACACATCTCTACGCATGCATTCTTTAAAGCCATACTCTTCCTTTGCTCTGGGTCTATCATTCACAGCCTTAACGGTGAACAAGACATTCGAAAAATAGGAGGATTACAGAAACTACTCCCTACAACTACCTCATGCCTGACAATCGGAAATTTAGCTCTCATAGGAACACCATTTTTAGCAGGGTTTTACTCAAAAGATCTCATTATCCAAAGTCTTAACACCTCCTATCTAAACACCTGAGCACTCCTAACCCTCGTAGCTACAGCTTTTACTGCAACTTACAGCCTACGTATAGCCCTACTAGTACAAACTGACTACACCCGGATTCCCTCCATTACTCCCATCAATGAAAACAACCCAGCAGTCACAAACCCAATTACTCGTCTCGCTCTCGGAAGTATTATAGCTGGTCTATTAATTACCTCTTATATCTCCCCTACAAAAACCCCTCCTATAACCATACCACTGGTCACAAAACCACTGCTATCATTATTACAACATTAGGCATCATTCTGGCATTAGAACTATCAAAACTCACACATACCTTCTCTGCCCCAAACAAAATATCACTATAAACTTCTCCAGCACTCTAGGATATTTTAACCCCCTTATACACCGCCTCAGCTCTACTAAACTCCTAAACAACGGCCAGAACATTGCATCCCATTTAATCGACCTATCCTGATATAAAAAAATAGGCCCAGAAGGTCTAGCGACCCTTCAACTCAAAGTATCCAAAATCTCAACTACTCTACACTCCGGACTAATCAAAACCTATCTAGGATCCTTCGCTCTATCTATCTTAATTATAATCTTATTTACACAGAACTAAGAATTAATGGTCCCTAACTTACGGAAACATCACCCCCTTCTAAAAATAATCAACAATTCTTTAACTGACCTCCCAACACCACCAAACATTTCCGCCTGATGAAACTTTGGATCTCTTCTTGGCATCTGTCTAACAATCCAAATCACCACTGGCCTCCTACTAGCAATACATTATACAGCGGATATCACCCTGGCATTCACGTCCGTCGCCCATACATGCCGAAATGTTCAATTCGGCTGACTAATCCGAAACCTCCATGCAAACGGCGCCTCCTTCTTCTTCATATGCATTTACCTACACATTGGACAAGGATTCTACTATGGTTCCTACCTATATAAAGAAACCTGAAACACAGGAGTTATTCTCCTCTTAACTCTAATAGCAACTGCCTTCGTAGGATATGTCCTCCCATGAGGCCAAATATCATTCTGAGGCGCTACAGTAATTACTAACCTATTCTCAGCAATTCCTTACATTGGCCAAACACTTGTAGAATGAGCTTGAGGAGGATTCTCAGTTGACAACCCTACACTTACCCGGTTCTTTGCCCTCCACTTCCTCCTCCCATTCTAATTGCAGGTCTCACCCTCATCCACTTAACTTTCTTACACAAAACAGGCTCAAACAACCCCCTAGGTATTTATTCAGACTGCAACAAAATCCCATTTCACCCCTATTTCTCAATAAAAGATATTCTAGGCCTTTTGTTCCTCCTCATTCCTCTAATAACACTTGCCATATTCTCACCCAACCTCTTAGGAGATCCAGAAAATTTTACACCTGCAAACCCATTAGTAACACCTCCCCACATTAAATCTGAGTGGTACTTCCTATTTGCATATGCCATCCTACGATCAATCCCCAACAAATTAGGAGGAGTCCTAGCCCTAGCCGCCTCCGTCTTAATTCTATTTCTAGCCCCATTCCTCCACATGTCAAAGCAACGACCTCTCTCCCAACTTCTATTCTGAATCCTAGTAACAAATCTTTTAATCCTTACATGAATCGGTAGCCAACCAGTCGAACATCCATTTATTATCATCGGACAACTCGCCTCAACTACCTACTTCACAATCATTCTCATCTTATTCCCCATTACTAGTCTCCTAGAAAATAAGATACTCAACCTCTAATCACTCTAATAGTTTATAAAAAACGTTGGTCTTGTAAACCAAAGACTGAAGGCCGCCCCTTTCTTAGAGTTTTCCAAAAAATATCCAAGCACCCCCCAACTTTCCAATCAACACGTACATCAAGGGGAGGGGCCGCCCCCTCCCCCCATACCCTACGGTATGTATTACTTTGCATAGCATCCTCCACCACATTAGACATAACATGCATGTAGGAAAATCTGACATACTATTATTGCAAAAACCATCCAAATTTCCATACTATCTCCCATACAATCCAAAACTTGTCATTCACAGATCTAGGTACATTCCCACACAAGGACATAACATGTCATGTTCTAGGAATAATCCCGCCAAACGAACTAAAACCTAAAACTGCTAATTTACGCATAAAATCCTTCTCAATACGAGGAACGTCACAGAACCTAAAATCCATGGTCCATGGACCACTCACCACTTAACCTTGCTCTATGTACCAACCAAGAAGTGCTGGGTTATTTATTAGTCATACTCCTCACGAGAAACCAGCAACCCGGCGTTAGTAATGTTTATCATGTCCAGTTTCAGGTGTATTCTTTCCCTTTCCACCAATAACCCACTCTCATAACTTGCTCTTTGTCGCCTCTGGTTCCTCGGTCAGGGCCATAACTTGCTTAATTTTCCTAAACTTGTGCTCCGTTACTAATGGTTGGGGATGCTCGGCCAACCTGGACCTCGTGATCGTGGCATTTTCTCTCTTCTAAACTTTTGGTTTATTTTTTTGGGGTAGATCTCAATAAGCCCTTCAGAGTGCTCCGCCAGGGGGCTCCCATTTATGGTTGACATGTACCCCTTATGGTCAGCGAGCGGTTTTCTCACTTTCGCGTGAAAATTAATGATATGGTTTCAAGTGTTATTCGGTCTCATACTGTTGCACTGATGCACTGTCATGTGCTGTTGGCTTGGTTTTTCCATTACGTCTCTCATCAAGTTGCAATTTAATTAATGCACACCAGACATATTTTTTGTCGTCAATTTCACAAAAAATTACAAAACTTTTGTCATTTTTTGCAATGATCTAGGGACTTTCCCTCTATTCATCATTAATTTTTGTTTTTAAATTTTTTAACAAAAATTTCAAATTTTACAAACTTTCCATTCCCCTAACTTTCCAATTAAGACATTTGCATCATCAATTTGTTAAATTTTTTTAACACACTTTAATCTACCCCATCATTTCCTTTCATCATTCATTTGTTCATTTGTTTGTTTACACTTTAATCTACCCCATCATTTCCTTTCATCATTCATTTCTTCAGTTGTTTGTTTACACTTTAATCTACCCCATCATTTCCTTTCATCATTCATTTCTTCAGTTGTTTGTTTACACTTTAATCTACCCCATCATTTCCTTTCACCCTCTTACCTCCCCAATTGATCGCCCCCACTACTCTAACTAATATTCCACCCACATACACCTTTAACAGTTGGTCCCAAACTTTTTTCCAACCCTTCAGAAAAAAAGGAATCAAACCTTTATCACCAACTCCCAAAGCTGGCATTTTCATTAAACTATTCTATGAACCACACCTCCTTAAACTGCCCGAATTGCCCCACGAGACAACCCTCGTACAAGTTCTAGCACAACAAACAACGTCAGCAACAGACCCCAGCCCGCAATTAAAAATTGTCCCACCCCCCCAAGAATAAAACATAGCCGCTCCCTCAAAATCCAACCGAATAGATAAAACACCCCCACTATCCACCGTGTTTATCCCCAACCACTCTAACTCAGATAGCCCTATAATAAACACCCCACTCCCCAACACTAAAACTAACCCAGCACCATACCCAACAACCTGCCAGTCCCCTCAGGTCTCAGGAAATGGATCTGCTGCCAATGAAACCAAATACACAAAAACCACTAACATCCCACCTAAATATACCAGAAATAACACTAGTGATACAAAAGACACCCCCAAACTCATTAACCATCCACACCCTACAATAGACGCCAACACTAACCCCACTACTGCATAGTATGGAGAAGGATTGGAAGCAACTGCTAGTCCTCCCAAAATAAAACTAACACTTAAAAATAGGATAAAGTACGTCATAACAATTCCTGCTTGGCCTCTATCCAAGACCTTTGGCCTGAAAAACCATCGTTGTAATTTCAACTACAAGAACATAAAACCTTAACAAACCAGCCCACAACACTACAATCCTGCCCCTTTCTACTCTTCTAACTTCTCAACAACACATTTTTGTTATCCACTAGAACTACTTCTCCAACCACTAAACAAATCCTAAATCAATAGCAACTATTACTACAACTAAAACAAGCCCCAATAATAATCACTATGCCTATAACAGCCTTAGTCCTTGTAGCTTACAATAAAGCATAACACCAAAGATGTTAAGACGGCTATTACACATACCCAAGGACAAAAAAGACTTAGTCCTAACCTTACAGTTAGTTCTTGCCAAATATATACATGCAAGTATCCGCATCCCAGTGAAAATGCCCTCAGCACCTTAAAAAGACAGCAGGAGCAGGCATCAGGCACACCACTCCAATTGTAGCCCAAAACGCCTTGCCTAGCCACACCCCCACGGGTTTTCTTCAGTAATTAATATTAAGCAATAAGTGTAAACTTGACTTAGTTAAAGCAACTTACCAGGGTTGGTAAATCTTGTGCCAGCCACCGCGGTCACACAAGAAACCCAAATTAACTTTATACGGCGTAAAGAGTGGTTTTTCATTATCACTTCAACTAAGACTGAAATGTAACCAAGCTGTTATAAGCACAAGATGCATCCAATACTCCCATAAAAATGATCTTAGCTTCATGATCAACAAAACTCCACGAAAGCCAGGACACAAACTGGGATTAGATACCCCACTATGCCTGGCCCTAAATCCCGATGCTTTCACCACTTAAGCATCCGCCTGAGAACTACGAGCACAAACACTGAAAACTCTAAGGACTTGGCGGTGCTCCAAACCCACCTAGAGGAGCCTGTTCTATAACCGATAACCCACGATACCCCCAACCATCCCTTGCCAAATCAGCCTATATACCGCCGTCGTCAGCCCACCCCTAAACTGAGGGTTTAACAGTGGGCACAACAGCAACATCCCACTAATAAGACAGGTCAAGGTATAGCTCATGAGATGGTAGAAATGGGCTACATTTTCTAGCATAGAATACCTCACGACAAGGAGTGTGAAATCACTCCTAAAAGGCGGATTTAGCAGTAAAGCAGGATAATAATGCCTCCTTTAAGCTGGCTCTGAAGCACGTACATACCGCCCGTCACCCTCCTCACAAGCTAGGATTAATTTTATTTATAATAAACCCCTAAGCTAGAGATGAGGCAAGTCGTAACAAGGGAAGTGTACCGGAAGGTGCACTTAGTCTACCAAGACGTAGCTATAACTAAAGCATTCAGCTTACACCTGAAAGATATCTGTTCCATATCAGATCACCTTGAAGCCTAACTCTAGCTCTTCTACCAGATTACATAGAAACTAAGTTAATACTACCCATTAAATCAAAACATTCTCTCACTCAACCTAGTATAGGCGATAGAAAGGTAAACTCAAGACGCAATAGAGATCATGTACCGTAAGGGAAGAATGAAATAGTAATGACAAACCAAGCAATAAATAGCAAAGACCAACCCTTGTACCTTTTGCATCATGATTTAGCGAGAACTACCCAAGCAAAACGCCAATTTAAGCTTGCTTCCCCGAAACCCAAGCGAGCTACTTACGAGCAGCTATCTACTGAGCAAACCCGTCTCTGTTGCAAAAGAGTGGGAAGACTCGTTAGTAGTGGTGAAAAGCCAATCGAGCTGGGTGATAGCTGGTTGCCTATGAAATGAATCTTAGTTCCCTCTTAATTCACCTCCCAGGACTACACTCAACCCACATGAAGCGAATTAAGGGCTATTTAAAGGAGGTACAGCTCCTTTAAAAAAGAATACACTCTCCCCTAGCGGATAAATTTAATTACAGCTTAATTGTGGGCCTTCAAGCAGCCACCATTAAAGAATGCCTCAAAGCTCCTCACCTAAAAAAATCTAAACTTCCTCATGACTCCCTCTTCCCCAATAGGCCAACTTATATTAAATAAGAGAATTTATGCTAAAATAAGTAACTAGGGATCCCCTCTATGGCGCAAGCTTACATTACAACATTATTAACAATCCACAGGATATTTTTTAACCTTAACAAGACTTTATACCCAAAACTCTGTTAACCCACCTATGGAGCACCCCCAAAGACGATTAAAATCTGTAAAAGGAACTAGGTAAATCCAAGGCCTGACTGTTTACCAAAAACATAGCCTTTAGCAAACCAAGTATTAAAGGTGAAGCCTGCCCAGTGACAATTCGTTCAACGGCCGCAGTATCCTAACCGTTCAAAGGTAGCGCAATCAATTGTCCCATAAATCGGGACTTGTATGAATGGCTTAACGAGGTCTTAGCTGTCTCCTACAGATAATCAGTGAAATTGATTTTCCCGTGCAAAAGCAGGAATAACCCCATAAGACAAGAAGACCCTGTGGAACTTTAAAATCTGCTACCACTCCCATAAACAATACTCACCCACAGGGCCTACTCCCCCGGGATTTTGCTGGTGTGCATTTTTTGGTTGGGGCGACCTTGGAGACAAACTTAACCTCCAAATATCAGACAATCCATCTTAACCAAGAACTACCCATCAACGTGCTAATAGTAACCAGACCCAATATAATTGATTAATGAACCTAGCTACCCCAGGGATAACAGTGCAATCTCCTTCAAGAGCCCACATCGACAAGGAGGTTTACGACCTCGATGTTGGATCAGGACATCCTAGTGGTGCAACCGCTACCAAGGGTTCGTTTGTTCAACGATTAACCGTCCTACATGATCTGAGTTCAGACCGGAGTAATCCAGGTCGGTTTCTATCTATGTTACAACTCCTTCTAGTACGAAAGGATCGAAGAAGTAAGGCCTATGCCACAAGCACACCTTCGCACCCAGTAATGAACCCAACTAAATTACTAAGAGCTCCACCATAACCCCCTCCTAGAAAAGGACCGCTAGCGTGGCAGAGCTTGGCAAATGCAGAAGGCTTAAGCCCTTTACCCAGAGGTTCAAATCCTCTCCCTAGCTCCAACACAAACCACATGACAATTCACTTAACCCTCACTTACTTTATTATATCAATATCCTATGCTCTCTCCATCCTCATCGCCGTAGCATTTCTTACCCTAGTTGAACGTAAGATTCTAAGTTATATGCAAGCCCGAAAAGGGCCTAATATTGTAGGACCATTTGGCCTCTTACAACCTATAGCAGATGGAGTAAAGCTATTCATTAAAGAACCAATTCGTCCATCAACTTCATCCCCTTACTTATTTATATCTACTCCTATCTTAGCCCTTCTCCTAGCAATTACAATCTGAACACCACTTCCCCTACCCTTTCCCCTTACCGACCTAAACCTTGGCATACTCTTCCTTCTAGCTCTATCTAGCTTGGCAGTCTACTCAATTCTATGATCAGGGTGAGCCTCTAACTCAAAATATGCCTTAATTGGCGCCCTCCGAGCAGTCGCACTAACTATCTCTTACGAAGTTACCCTAGCCATTATTCTCCTATCCGTAATTAGCCTTAGTGGTAACTACACCCTCAATACCCTAGCTACAACTCAAGAACCTCTCTACCTCATTTTCTCCTCCTGGCCCTTAGCAATAATACGATATATCTCCACTCTTGCCGAAACAAACCGCGCTCCATTTGACCTGACAGAAGGAGAATCTGAACTAGTCTCAGGGTTCAACGTAGAATATGCTGCAGGGCCATTCGCCTTGTTTTTTCTTGCCGAATATGCTAATATTATACTAATAAATGCACTCACAACCATTCTATTCCTAAACCCCAGCTCACTTAATCTCCCTCAAGAACTCATTCCCCCTACTTTAGCTACAAAAACCCTCCTCCTTTCCGCAGGATTCTTATGAATCCGCGCCTCTTACCCTCGATTCCGATATGATCAACTCATACATTTGCTTTGAAAAAACTTCTTACCCCTAACATTAGCCTTATGCCTATGGCATACCAGCCTTCCTATCTCCTATGCAGGCCTACCCCCTACCTAAGACACTCAAGGAAATGTGCCTGAATCCAAAAGGGTTACTATGATAAAGTAAACATAGAGGTATACCAATCCTCTCATTTCCTAATTTTAGAAAAGTAGGAATCGAACCTACACTAAAGGAATCAAAATCCTCTATATTCCCTCTATATTATTTTCTAGTAAGGTCAGCTAATTAAGCTATCGGGCCCATACCCCGAAAATGATGGTTTAACTCTACCTTAAACCCCAAACCGTAAACCCTAAAACCTAAACCCTAACCCTTGCTAACCTTAACCCTAACCCTAACCCTAACATCTCATAGCAGAGGGAGGGAGGGGCCTTATTCCTCATCACATATATCAACAGTCAAAAGCCTGTAAGCTCAGCTCTTGCCTTTTCAGGGCTTCACACCGTCAGCACTGGAGGGAGGGAGGGGCCTGACTGCTCATCAGAGGTATCATGCAAGTCAAAAGCCTGAAAAGTCTCCTAGAATGCATAAATCATTAACCATTTCAGTCTCTGACAATTGGTCCACACAGTAACTGTAAGCTATGCCCAAAGCCTGTTCCCTAACCTTAGAAGAGAGACTGCAACCCTCGAGATGTTGGAGGCTCGAGGCAAGGTCCGTGACACTAATCATGGCTATAACTCATAACTTCTTGGAGTATGGGGACTTCCCTCCTTCACCCCCGGCAGATCAAGGCCACCACTTCAACTGACAGACATGGAAGCATTGCTGGACCCCGTGGGCGGTGACTATATACATCTGTCCACTCTCAGCTTTTCTTTCTCTTACTCTCCCTTGCTCTTCTCCTGCCTTTCTCTCCCCTATGCATTTTCTTTCCCCCCCCAAAGGTTATCTCTGTGTCACATTGTGGTATGACAGCACCCAAACTGCTAGCATGCCTGTTGATACAGAATTGTTAAAATAAACCTTGCCAGTATATGTTTTCAGACACCGATTATTTAGTGTCGTTTCACTTTAATCCACCCCAAGGGAATTATTAATAAAAACCTGAGTTACCCCCTCTCCCCTTTTCCTGGGGCGGGTTGTAACACCAATCAGCACTGACTCCGCCCAGGATTTTTCTCCTGTTTCCCTCTCAAAGGCTAACAATGACTTCAGCACCACATTTTCTGATTTCAAAACAGTAGATTCAACATCAGAAATCCATTCATGACTTCCCTGTCAGCACTCCATCCAAATGTCTGTGCTCTCACTTTGACCTGAGAGAAACCTCAGGCAGGTGGAAAAGGGCAGATAAAGAAAAAACAGATGGGTCCAGCAGAAGTGATGCTGCTTCTGTCAAAAGCAGAGCAGAGGCCAAAAGCACTTTAGGAAGTTGCTTCCAGAAGCACTTGTGCATTCCAAGTTACAGCTCAGGAGTCTCAGTGACTTGTCCAACATGAGAGTTTCTTTTCCATTTCTCAACCCCCAGATTCCTCAGGAGCAGGAAACTGGAAACACTGACTGAGAAAAGCTCCATTCCTTCCTAATAATTGTGCTTTGTCCTTCCCATTTGACAGTGCTCTTGGAAATGTGCTGCTGTGATCTGGATCTGTGAGCAGCCCTGACCTCCCAGAGCACTCATCCAATGGCAGGAAGACCCCACCTGGCTCCTGCTGGGGGTCTTGCCACCACGACCCAGTATGGGTCAATGGAATGGGGAGCAGGGTGGTGGGACCAGTAAGGACCAGTTAAGGGGGTTGGGGGCACTTCAGCATCTCCATCAAGGTCAGACCAGTACAGAGCAGCATAGACCAGTATAGATCGGTATAGACCAGTATAAACCAGTATGGACCAGTATAGACCAATATGGGCCACTGGAATGGGGAATGGGGCAGTGGGACCGATAAGGATCAGTTAAGGCGCTTGGGGGCACTTCAGCATCTCCATCAAGGTCAGACCATTATAGACCAGTATAGACCAGTGTAGACCAGTATAGACCAGTATAGACCAGTATAGACCAGTAAAAACCAGTACGGACCAGTATGGACCAGTAGAGGTCACTAGAACAGTGAGCAGGGTGGTGGGGCCAGTAAGGACCAGTTAAGGGGGTTGGGGGCACTTCAGCATCTCCATCAAGGTCAGACCAGTACAGACCGGTACAAACCAGTATGGACCAGTATTGACCAGTATAAACCAGGGTAGAGCAGTATAAACCGATATAAACCAGTACGGGTCACTGAAACAGGGAATGGGGTGGTGGGATCAGTAAGGACCAGTTAAGGGGGTTGGGGGCGCTTCAGCATCTCCGTCAAGGTCAGACCTGTACAGACCAGTATAAACCAGTATAGACCAGCATGAACTGGTATAGACCGGTATAGACCAGTATAAACCAGTACAGACCGGTACGGGTCATTGGAATGGGGAATGGGGCAGTGGGACCAGTAAGGACCAGTTAAGGGGGTTGGGGGCACTTCAGCATCTCCATCAAGGTCAGACCAGTACAGACCAGTATAAACCAGGGTAGAGTAGTATAAACCAGTATAAACCAGTACGGGTCCCTGGAACGGGGAATGGGGTGGTGGGACCAGTAAGAACCAGTTAAGGGGGCTGGGGGCACTTCAGCATCTCCATCAAGGTCAGGTCAGTATAAAGCAGTATAGACCCGTATAGACCAGTATGGGCCAGTATAAACCGGTATAAACCAGTATGGACCAGTACAGGTGACTGGAACGGGGAATGGGGCGGTGGGACCAGTAAGGACCAGTTAAGGGGGTTGGGGGCACTTCAGCATCTCCGTCAACGTCAAATCAGTACAGACCAGTATAGACCAGTATAGATTAGTAGAAACCAGTATGGACCAGTATAGACCAATATAAACCAGTACGGGTCACTGGAACACGGAATGGGGTGGTGGGACCAGGAAGGACCAGTTAAGGGGGTTGGGGCACTTCAGCATCTCCATCAAGGTCAGACCAGTACAGACCAGTATAAACCAGGATAGACCAGTATAAACCAGTATGGACCAGTACGGGTCACTGGAACGCGGAATGGGGTGGTGGGACCAGTAAGGACCAGTTAAGGCAGAACTCAGCTGGGACTTAGTGGTTTGGAGGTGGGCATGTCCCTTCTTTAGGTGGGCGTGGTCTCTCCCTGGTGGGCGTGTCCCATCCCAAGGTGGCCATAGCCTCTGCAAGTGGGCGTGTCTTTTGCATCCTCTCCCCCTCCCTGAACTGGGAGCTCAACTGGGACTTACTGGGTTTTGGGTGGGCGTGTCCCCTCCCAATGATGGACCCACTTTCAGCCCCTCCCCCCACCTTTAAGGGCCCCCCCAAAGACCCTCCCCCCCTTCCATGCACCTCCCCAACACCTCAGTGGTCCCTCCTGTCCCTTCCCCCACCCTCAGGGCCCTTCCTTCCCCTCCCCCCCAGTGAACCTGCTACCCTCCCCCACTCTCAGGAGCCCTCCCTGCCCCTCCCCCACCTTCAGGGCGCCCTCAGGATCCCTCCCCCAACCTCAGAGACTCTCCTGGCCCCTCCCCCACCCTCTGGGAAACTTCCTACCCTATCCCCACCCTCAGGGACCCTACAGGGCCCCTCTTCAACTTTCGGGGTCCCTCCCGGCCCCTCCCCAACCCTCAGACCCCTGCCTCCTCCCCCACCTCGGGGTCCCTCCTGCCCCTCCCCCACCCTCAGGGACCCGCCTACCCCTCCCCCACCCTCAGGGACGGTCCTGCCCTTCCCCCACCCTCAGGGAACCTCCTGCCCTTCCCCCACACTCAAGGACCATCCTGCTCCATCCCCACCCTCAGTGTTCCCTCCTTCCCCTCCCCCCCCACTGGGGCCGTTACTGGTCCCTTACTGGTCTGTACTGGGAAGGGAGAGGGGAGGGGCTGCCCCCTCGAGGCCCCTCCCCCCAGTGACATCACCGGGTCCCAAAAATAGCCCCGGGGGCCCAAACTGGAGGGGGGACCTGGAACCGCTCCCAGTGTGACCAGTTCAATTACTGAGAGGGACTGGGAGGGAACTGGGAGGGACTGGGAGGGACTGGGAGGGGGCAGGGCTTCCCCCCCTCCCCCCCCTCCGTGTCCTTGGGGTGACCTTGGGGAGGGAGGGGGATGGGCCGCTCCCAGTGGCCCCAGTAGCTCCCAGCAACCCCAGTAATGCCTCCGGTATCTCCAGTGGCCCCCCCAGTAGCTCCTAGTAGCTCCCAGTAACCCCAGTGTCTATCCCAGTAGCTCCCAGTAACTCCCAGGAATCCTAGTGTCCATCCCAGTAACTCCCAGTAACCCCAGTGTCCACCCCAGTAGCTCCCAGTAACTCCCAGTAAGCCCCCCAGTAGCTCCCAGTAACTCCCAGTAACCCCAGTGACCCCCCCAGTAGCTCCCAGTAACCCCAGTGTCCATCCCAGTAACCCCAGTGACCCCCCCAGTAGCTTCCAGTAGCTCCCAGTAACTCCCAGTGTCCCCCCCAGTGCCTCCCAGTATGTCCCAGTTTAACCCAGTTCCCCCCCCCGTCGGCCCTGGGCCGGGTGGGGGAGGGGCGGGCTCACATTTCCATGGCAACATCCCTTTCCCTCTGGCCCAGTTTCTCCCAGTTCCTCCCAGTTTAACCCAGTTTTTCCACATTTTTCCACATTTTTCCCCATTTTTCCACATTTCCCCCCATTTTCCACATTTTTCCCAGATTTTCCCCCATTTTTCCACATTTTCCTGAATTTTTCCCCATTTCCCCCCCATTTTCCAGATTTTTCCCAATTTTCCTACATTTTCCCAGATTTTTTCCCATTTTCCCCCCATTTTCCCAGATTTTTCCCCATTTTTTCCACATTTTTCCCACATTTTCCCAGATTTTCACACATTTTTCTCCAGATTTTCCCAGATTTTTTTTCCCATTTTTTCCACATTTTCCCCCATTTTTTCTCACATTTTTCCCAGATTTACCCAGATTTCTTCCCCCATTTTCCTGGATTTTTCCCAGAATTTCCCATATTTTCCCCATTTTTCCAAAATTTTTTTTATCTTTCCCCATTTTTCCCCATTTCCTGGATTTTCTCCCATTTTTTCCACATCTTCCCAGATTTTTCCTCATTTTTCCCAGATTTTCCCAGATTTTTCCCCATTTTTCCCAGATTTTCCCAAGATTTTTTCTTATTTTTTTAAATCTTTCCCCATTTTTCCCCATTTTCTGGGATTTTTCCCCATTTTCTGGGATTTTTCCCCATTTTTCTCCATTTCCCCCCATTTTCCCCAGAATTTCCAGCATTTCTCCCCCAGTTTGTCGCCATTTTCCCAGATTTCTCCCAGATTTTCCCAGATTTTTCCCTATTTTTTCCCCATTTTCCCGTTTTTTCCCCAGATTTTTCCTCCACTTTTCCCAGAATTTCCCACATTTTCCCTGATTTTTCCCACATTTTTTCCCATTTTTCCCAGATTTTCCCACATTTTTCTCCAGATTTTCTTCCAGATTTTCCCACATTTTCCCACATTTTCCCAGATTTTCCCCCATTTTTCTTGATTTTTCCCGATTTTCCCCATTTTTCCAGATTTTTTCCCATTTTTTCCCATTTTTCCTCATTTTCCCCCATTTTCACGGATTTCTCCTCATTTCCCCCATTTTCCCACAGTTTTTCCCAATTTTTTCACATTTTCCCAGATTTTTCCCCATTTTCCCCATTTTCCCCAGATTTTTCCCCATTTCGTCCCCATTTTCCCACATTTTCCCAATTTTTTTCCCACATTTTCCCACATTTTCTCCCTATTTCCCCAGATTTTTCCTCATTTTACCCATTTTTTCCCAGATTTTTTCCCAATTATTTTCCCCATTTTCCCAGATTTCCCCCCTTTTTTTCCCACATTTCCCCGGATTTTTTCCCAATTTCCCCCCAGTTTCCATGATTTTTCCCACATTTTTTCCACATTTTCCCAGATTTTTTCCCATTTTCCCCCATTTTTCCCAGATTTTTCCCCATTTTTCTCACATTTTTTCCCCCATATTTCCAGATTTTCCCAGAATATTCCCCATTTTCCCCCCATTTTTTCCCTATTTTCCCAGATTTTTCCCATTTTTTCCCCTTCCCCCCCCATTTTTTCCACATTTTTCCCAGATTTTCTCCCATTTTCCCCAGAATTTCCCAGGGTTTTTCCCAATTTTTCCCCATTTTCCCAGTTTTTTCCCAATTTTTTCCCCATTTTCCCGGATTTTTTCTCCATTTCCCCCCATTTTCCCAGATTTCCCCCATTTTTCCCACATTTTCCCAGATTTTCACACATTTTTCCCACATTTTCCCCCTTTTTTTCCTCATTTTTCCATATTTTCCCATATTTTTCCCCATTTTCCCCAGAATTTCCCACATTTTCCCCCATTTTTCCCCATTTCCCCGGATTTTTCTCACATTTTCCCCAGAATTTTCCGCAGTTTCCCCATTTTCCCACATTTTCCCAGATTTTTCACCATTTTCCTGATTTTCCCCCCATTTTTCCCACATTTTCACAGATTTTTCTCCAGATTTCCCCCACATTTTTCCCCCACATTTTTCCCCCATTTCCCCACATTTTCTTGGATTTTTGGGTCCCCAGTTTTCCAAATTTCCCAAATTTCCCCAGTGGGAAAAAATGGGGGGAAAAAACCAGGAATTTGGGGGAAAATGGGGAAAAATTGGGGAAAAAAAGTGGGAAATTTGGGGAAAATTGATAAAAATGGGGAAAAATGGGGGGAAATTTAGGAAAACTGGGGGAAAATCCGGGAAAATGTGGAAAAACGGGGGAAATTTTGGGGAAAAAAAGTCAGAAATTTTGGGAAATGGGGGATTTTGAGGGGAAATGGAGGGAAAACTGGGAAAAAAGTAAGAAATTTGGGGAAAACGGGTGAAAAATCAGGAAAAATGGGGGATAATTGGGACAAATTAGGGGAAATTTAGGAAAAAATTGGGGAAAAATGGCGGAATTTGGGGAAAATGGGGAAATTTGGGAAAAATGGGGTGAATTGAGAAAAAAATGGGGGAATTTGGGTAAAATTGGATGAAAAATTGGGGAAAGTTGGGAAAAATGGGGAGAAATTTGGGGAAAATGGGAAAAAATGGGGGAAATTTGGGAACAATGGAAGGAATTTGGAAAACAAATGGGGAAAAATTGAGAAAAATGGGGAAATTTGGGAACAATGGGGGAAATGGGGGGAAAATTGGGGAAAGAGTGGGAAATTTGGGAGAAATGGATGAAAAACTGGGAAAAATGAGGGGAAATTTGGGAAAAACTTGGGTGTCCCCACCAGGTTCGGCCCCGCCATGGTCCCGATAGCCCCGGGATCAGGTGAGACCCCTACCCCATGCCCTGACCCCTCCCCCTCCCCGAGGTCACTGCCCTGACCCCCCGAGTCCAGGCTGTGACCCCTCCCCCACCCCATGGCCCCTCCCACACTTTATGGCCCCTTCCCCATTCTGTGGCCCCTACCCCATTCTGTAGCCCCTACCCCACTCTGTGACCCCTCTCCCACTTCATGGCCCCTCCCCCACTCTCTGACTCCTCCCCCACTCTATGGCCCCTCATCCACTTTATGGCCCCTCCCCCACTCTCAGACCCTTCCCCCACTTTATGGCCCCTCCCCCACTCTGGGCTCCTCCCCCACTCTGTGACCCCTCCCCCATTCTGTGACCCCTCTCCCACTCGGTGGCCCCTCCCCCACTTTACGGCCTCTCCCCCACTCGGTGACCCCTCCCCCACCGACAGCTTCTCCCTGCAGAGAGAACAGCCAACACACTATTTCACTTCTCACTTTAACAAAGCTCTTTTCTCCGTCAAGCCCCTCAAAGGCGCCAAGGCCACATAGGAGGCCACACACAAACAGTACTCCTCTTCCCACTTGACACCACCTTCTCCCTCACTGTTCTACAGGGAACACCATGAATCTGCTCGCAGAGGCCTCTCGTTTCCCATCAGCAGCTCAGCACAAGGAGCTAAAGGAGCTCAAGACTTAGGCCACAAGAGCTGACAGTGAGAAAACTTTGGGAGCAAACTAATGCTGCTAACACGGACCCAGCTGAATCCAGCACACAATCACAGAATCCAAGAGTCCTTCAGCTTGGAAAAGACCTCCAAGCTCACTGAGTCTTGTGCAGCCCCTCCCCGACCGCCTGCAGGGACTGGATGATGCTTTGCACAAGCACCAAAAGGAATGTTGTGAAAGCCATGGCCTGCAGGAGGACACAGAGAAGGGCTTGGTTGGGGCTGGGAAGGAGGGAGCTGGCGCTGGGGGAGTGGGGATGGAGCCTCGGGGATGTGGCGCAGCAAGGACAGGGGCCCAGGCAGCTGGCAGGCGGCAAGGCCTCACCCCCTGCCCCAGCAGCAGCACCGGGCCCTGCCCAAGGGTCGGGAGGGGCCCCGGAGTCCTGAAGAGTGTTTGGGGGTCCCCAGGAGGGAGTCTGGGGGTCTGAGGTGGTCCCAGGAGATTTTCAAGGGTTAAGGGGATGCACAGGAGATTTGGGGGACGAGGGGGAAAGGCGGAGGGTCCCCAGCATTCTTGGGGGGATCTGGGCAGTTCCCGAGAGTCTTGGGGGAGATTCGGAGGGGTCACCAGGAGCCCCCGGACCCCCTGAACTCACCCCACACCACCATGGCCTCGTTGGGGCCGCACGTGAAAAACAGCGCGGCGGGGGGAGACCCTGGGGCCGGGATCGATCGGGACCAATCGGGTTCAATCCCGATCCTCCCCTCCCCCGCCATCACCGCCCCGCTCCCGGCAGCCCCCGCGGAAGTTTCGACGTTCTATTGGGTGACTCACCGGCACAAGGACAGGGGCCCAGCAGAATTTGGCAATGACGTCATTCCAGCAGAGCCGTTCTATTGGCTGCGGCCCACGAGGGAGCCCCAAAACCTGTTCATGGCTTGGGGGGGAAGGACAGCCGGCACGGCCGGGAACGGGGGTGCAGAGGGTGTTCAAGTGCCCAGGAAAGGGGCAAAAAACTTTCCCCTCTCCCTCCCAGTGCCCCCTCAGCCCATCCCAGTGTCTCCCCTCTCCCCCAGTGCCCCCTCAGCCCATCGCAGTCTCTCCCCTGCTCTCCCAGTGCCCCCGTCCATTGAGGTCCCAGCCTGGCCCTGCCCCCTGCTCTGCTCCGGCCTGGATTTCTCCCCTGCAGGGGCAGCTGAGGTGGCTCCAGGGCGGGCGGGAGCTTTCGGGGCAGGGGGTGGCTCCTGACATGCTGCTGGAACCGCCCCTGTCTGGGCGGGCCCGTCAGCCTGGGGCACCTCCTCACCCGAGCCCGGGGGACGGGCCGGCAACTGGGAGGGGCTTTGGGAAGGAATGGGGAGGCTGAGAAGGGCTTGGAGGTCGTGGAGGTAACTGGGAAGGGGTTTGGGGGAGTTTGGGGGTTTGGGAGGGAGGTTGGGGAGATTGGGGCAGCTGTGAGGGGTTTTGGGGAATCGTCGGG
>NW_021938307.1:0-2586 GCF_001715985.3 Manacus vitellinus
CCCAGGTGTGTCCCAGGTGTGTCCCAGGTGTGTCCCAGGTGTATCCCAGGTCTGTCCCAGGTGTGTCCAGGTGTCTCCCAAGTATTCTGGATGTATCCAGGTGTGTCCCAGGTGTATCCAGGTACTTCCCAGCTATCCCCAGGTAACCCCAGGTGTATCCCAGGTGTGTCCCAGGTGTATCCCAGTTATCCCCAGTTATCCCCAGGTATCCCCAGGTATCTCCAGGTATATCCCAGGTGTATCCAGGTGTCCCCCAGGTGTATCCAGGTATATCCAGGTGTATCCCCAGTTATCCCCAGGTATCCCTAGGTATCTCCAGGTATATCCCAGGTATCCCCAGGTGTCCCCAGGTATCCCCAGGTATATCCCAGGTGTATCCAGGTGTATCCCAGGTATCCCCAGTTATCCCCAGGTGTACCCAGGTAACCCCAGGTATCTCCCAGGTGTATCCAGGTGTATCCCAGGTATCTCCAGGTACATCCCAGGTATCCCCAGGTGTATCCAGGTTTATCCAGGTGTATCCCAGGTATCCCCAGTTATCCCCAGGTGTATCCAGGTACATCCCAGGTGTATTCAGGTATATCCCAGGTGTATCCAGGTGTATCCAGGTGTATCCAGGTTTATCCAGGTGTATCCCAGGTATCCCCAGTTATCCCCAGGTGTATCCAGGTGTACCCAGGTGTATCCAGGTGTATCCAGGTGTATCCCAGTTATCCCCAGTTATCCCCAGGTATCCCCAGGTATCCCCAGGTGTATCCAGGTGTACCCAGGTATCTCCAGGTGTATCCAGGTGTATCCAGGTACATCCCAGGTATATCCAGGTGTACCCAGGTGTATCCAGGTGTCCCCCAGGTGCTCCCCCCTGACCCCCCTGTCCCTCTGTTTCCCCCCCAATCCCGCAGTTCCTGTCGGTGTATCCAGGTGTATCCCAGTTATCCCCAGGTATCCCCAGGTATCCCCAGGTATCCCCAGGTGTATCCAGGTACATCCTAGGTATATCCAGGTGTATCCCAGTTATCCCCAGGTATCCCCAGGTATCCCCAGGTGTATCCAGGTGTCTCCCAGGTGTACCCAGGTGTATCCAGGTATATCCAGGTGTATCCAGGTATCCCCAGGTGTATCCAGGGTATCTCCCAGGTGCCCCCTGAGCCTCTGACCCTCCGTCTTCCCGCCAATCCGCGGCAGTCTGTGCGTGTAGTCAGGTGTATGCCAGGGTATAATCCAGGTATTATCCCAGGTATCCGCGAGGCTGTCCCAGGTGCTTGACACTCCTTCTCCCTCCTCTCCCCCCCAATCCCGCTAGTTCTGTCGTGTCCCCGCACGGGGACACCCGGAGGTGGGCTGCGTTCTCTGGCGCTGCGCGGCAGCGCGCGAGGCGAGGCCGGAGTTCCGCGCGTTCGCCGGGAGTTCCGCAACATCCTGGGCGGCCTCCTGCGGCCGCTCCGCGGCCCGCCGCGGCTACTAGACCTTCGTCTACATCAACTGAGCTCTGCATAGTCTCAAGGCCCGCGCGCCTCCGCCCGCCGGCTCCCGCTCCTTCCGCTACCCCGTGACGGGTGTCCCGGCCCCGGAATTCCGGCGGCGCCGCCCAGGAGCCTACCAGTTCATCCCAGTATCATGGGGGTTCATCCCAGTATCCTGGAGGGTCGTCCCAGTATCCTGGAGGGTCATCCCAGTATCCTGGAGGGTCGTCCCAGTACCCTGGAGGGTCGTCCCAGTATCATGGAGGGTCATCCCAGTATCCTGGAGGTTCATCCCAGTACCCTGGAGGTTCGTCCCAGTGTCCTGGAGGTTCATCCCAGTATCCTGGAGGCTCATCCTAGTGTCACTGGAGGTTCATCCAGTAGACGGAGGTTAGTCCAAGCCACGACCCGACGGACCTCCAGCAGCCCAACGGACTTCCGCTGCTGCCGGACGGCTACTTCCGGACCGACGGCGCTTCCGGCATCCCGACGGCGCTTCCTGCCGGTATCCCAGCAGCAGCACTTCCTCCCGGCGTCCCGGCGATCCCGACAGCTCTTCCCAGCGCTCCGGTGGCTCGTCCCGACATCCCGATGGTCTATCCCAATATCCTGATGGTTCATCCCGATATCCTGATGGTTCATCCCAATATCCCGATGGTTCATCCCAACGTCCCGATGGTTCATCCTATCGCCCTGATGGTTCATCCCGACGTCCTGATGGCTCATCCCAATGTCCTGATGGTTCTTCTCATCCTCCTGATGGTTCATCCCGATATCCTGATGGTTCTTGTCATCCTCCTGCTGGTTCATCCCATCATCCCAATGGTTCTTCCCAACGTCCCGATGGCTCTTCCCAACGTCCCGATGGTTCTTCCTGTCGCCCTGATGGCTCTTCCCATCGCCTTGATGGTTCATCCCAACATCCTGATGGTTCATCCCAACATCCTGATGGCTCTTCCCAACGTCTCGATGGTTCATCCCAACGTCCCGATGCTTCATCCCAACATCCTGATGCTTCATCCCAACATCCTGATGGCTCTTCCCAACATCCCGACGGCTCTTCCCATCATCCCGACGGCTCTTCCCAGCCCCCCGACGCCTCCCCCCGGCGCTCCGGCGGCGG
>NW_021938308.1:0-1147 GCF_001715985.3 Manacus vitellinus
GCTGTAACTAAGGCGGAAAAACGTGACCCCGCCGGGATTTGGGAAGAGCCGCTCCCGCTTTCCCCGAAAAAAAGGAAGGTTTCTGCCGCCCGACATTATTTCTCTCCGCGTGGGATTATTTTTAATTTAATCCGAAAGGAGGAAAAGGGAGAAATTCGATCTATTTTTTCCTCGGGGTTTTTTTTTGGCGGATGGCTGGAGGGGGGTCAGGGGTGGTGGCAGCCCCTTCCCTCCGCTCCCGGTGAATTCCCTGCGCTCCCGGCCCTTTGGGATCCTGTTGGTCCCAAATCCCTTTGCCGGGAATAACCCCCCGCGTTCGGCAGCGGGGCGGGCGGGGAGGGGGGGGGCTTGATTTTTGGGCGCAGGTTTGGGGTTCGTCGAATCGCCGCCCCCTGGGTCCGTATGCGCGGCGCTTTAGTTCTCATCCTTAAACTGCCCCTCCCAACCCCCACCGGACCCCGGCGCGCACAATGGACAAAAATAAATCCGGTTCCGCGCCAAACAGAGTGGGGGACCCCCCTGTGTGCCCCCCCAAACAGAGCGGGATCCCCGCTGTTCCCCCCCAAACAGAGCGGGGGACCCCCCGTGTGTCCCCCTCAGAACAAGAGCGTGGGACCCCCCGTGTCCCCCGCCAAGCCGGAGCCGCGCACCGATCACTCGCTCGCCCCCACCCCCGGGACGCTCCCGCACCCCCCGAGACTCGACGGCCTCTCCCGGCAGCCTCCTTCCCCACTCCGGGCATGCCCCGTGGGCACGGGGGACCCGCTCTGCCACCCCCGGGACACACCCACCGGGACACCCCCGGGAACATCCCCGGAACACCGGCCTGTGACACCCCCGGGACATCTCCGGCCCGGCCGCCCCCCCGCCCCGGCGCCCCTCGCCGCTCTCATCTGTGCAGACGTCAACTCTTTCCTCCGGGCTGTCCGCGTCCTTAGAGGATCCTTCCAAGGCTAATAGGCCGCCGGAAATTCTGAGGCTGCGGGGCACCGGAATGGCGTTGCCCCCTCCAGGTGCCAGCTCCACAAGCGGTGAGTTTTGAGAAGAGCCCAGGAGTTTTTTTGCCCTCCGAGGGAGGAGGCAGGACCAGGTTCCCCATCTTCCCTCCACGACCAGGGAGGAATATCAGGGAAGTTGCCCATGAGGC
>NW_021938309.1:0-2892 GCF_001715985.3 Manacus vitellinus
AGCTGCTCCCTCCTCTTGCTCTTCCTCTTCCTCTTCCTCCGGCGGGGGCTGAGGCTCTTGCAGGAGGTGCAGAGAGCCTCCAGGTCCGCCTTGGAGATGAGCGAACATTTCACCGCGCGGGTGGGCACCGAGTTGATGGCCTTGAGGGTCCGGAGCTCTTTAAGATCGCAGCGCCGGCTCTTGATCTTTAAGGTTTCCATCTTCTTGCTGATGGTGGTCCTGGGGATATCCTTAAACAGGTCGCTGAGGACCTGGGCCAAAGCAAACATCTGGGTGCCATTGATCTGTAAGTATCCCAAGTTTATCCCTTCGATTTCTTGATAGCCGGCATGAAAATCCCCCGGCCTGGCTTCCCCATTGTAATCCATGGTGGCTGGAACAATTCCGAAGGTCCCTTCGCAGGTCAGGAACATTTTGCAAGGAGCATTTACTTTGTCTCTTTCAAAGGGGGCATTGAAAATAAGGACATATTTGTTTCCACTCCCTGATCACACACATCCCTACCCCTCCGGAGAAGGGGGGAAAAGGGGGAGGGGAGGGAAAAAAAAAAAAGGGAAAAGAGGAGAAAAAAAAAAATAAGCCAAAGCAGTCGATCTCCCTTTCAAAACGCTCCAGTCAATGTCTGCAACATCTTCCGAACTACCTCAGTTCTCCGGCCTGCACCACGGGGCTTGACTTCCTCGCTTCCCCTCTCCCGGCACAAAAAAAAAAAAAAGGAAAGTAAAAATATAAGTAAGGTCAAATCATCTCGCATCCCTCCGGGCTCCCCTCGCCCCGGCCCCCACCGCGGCGCGCACCCACCTTCCCGCCTCAAAAATAACCTCGAGCCTTTTTTTGGGGGGGGCCCGGGAGAGGGATGGAGGGGGGGAGAGCGGTAGAATCAACAAGCCGTGGCCCCCCGCGGTCCTCTGCCGTGCCAAAAGCCCTGGCTGCTTAAACAAACAAGCTCCGCGAGGGGGGGGGCAGACGGAAATGGTTGGCGACGGTTGGGGAAGGGGGCTCGGGGGAAGTCGGGCGGCGGGGGGGAGCCGCGGCTCTCGCGTGCGGCTCCCACCTTCCCCGCGCTCCGCACTCGCGGCCCGCCGGCTCGGGATATTCCTCGGGAACACCGCCGGGCCCCGCCGCCCCGCCCCTGATTGGGCGCTCGGGCCTCTGATGGTCACTTTAGAACCCCAACATTTCAGCAAAGCGAACCCCCCCCTTTCCTCATGCCCACTACCCGCACCCCCCGGGGGGGCCAGCCCGCGCAGCCCCCGCGCAACGCCTCCGCGCAGCCCCGCGCAGCGGCGGGCCACCGCCGCGCCCCGCCCGTTGCGCCGCAACCGACAATGGAGCCCTCCCTCGGGCCTTGCTCCTTTCCCTGCGCAATAGAGACACTAAAAATCAAGATATCAAAATAACGCCGTTTTTTTTCGAGGCGATGGCAGCGCGTGGTGCCTCCGCTTGTGTCCGCGTTTAGCCTCTCTCTCTAATATATAATTTAATATATATCTATATCTTCTATTTCTTTTTTTTTTTTTTCTTCTTGCTCCACGTAGGGTTGTTTTAAGAGGTCGCTGCGCCTTCCCAAATCTGGATTCCTCTGGGATGGGTGTGTGTACGTATATATTTAATAAAGCGTGAAAGATATTCCTCTAAGCGAGTTGTTCAAAACGATTGACTCCGCGACAATTCATCCTTCAGCCCGGGCTGGAATGCTTATTAATTGCCAATTACTGTATTTATTAGCTGGAAGGAGCGCGGGCTGGAGCGCGGCATCGACAATAACATCGGCAAAGAAAAGCAATGTAAAGATAGTTATACATTCTTTTTTTTTTTTTTTACTCACACACGGTCTTTATTCACTTCGTGTCTTTTTCTTCCAAACTCTTTCTTAAAAGGAAAAAAAAAAATGGAAAAATGGAAAACAAAAAAAAAAAAGGGTAAAAAAAGGAGAAAATAATGTGAAAAAAAAAATAAGGGGCAAAAGAAAAAAAATAGGGGGGGAAAAAAGGAAATTCTCTGGCACGCCTTTGCGCTGCTAAACTTTATTTCAAACTTTAAATCCCAAGATTTCTTCGGTGTTTGGTAACTCTCTCCTGACTTACAAACCAGGCGATGTTTTCCCAAAAAAAAAAAAAAAAAAAAAACCAAACCGGGGCTGCAGATTCCTCTTTCCAAAAGGGGGAAAAGGGGGAGGAAAAAAAAAAAAGCTCCCCGAGCCCTCACCCAGCCCGCAGCTCCATTGTCCCGTCCCCTCGATTTCTTTATAAACCTGAAGCTACTTGAGCGGAGCGAGTGGAGCCGCGGAGGCTGGACCGGGGGATTTTAACTCTCTGCTCAGGAGGCTAATTTTGGGGAAACAGTTACCTCGGAAACCTTTCTGGGGGAAGGGAAGCTGCAGCTCTGCAGCGCACGCTGCTCCCTTTCAAGCCCCGTCTGTCTCCCACATGAAAAGTTGCTTTTAGTTCTTCCTCTGCCTTTTTTTTTGTTTTTTTTTTTTCTTCTTTTTCTTTTTTTTTTTTTTTTTTTTTTTTGGTGTGCGGTGTCAAACCGGGCGAAAAATTAGGAGTAATATTGATAATTAATATTGTTTTAAACCTGTGTACGAACTCAACCGCAAAATCGATCTCGATTTAGCAAACAACTCCCAGAGGAGGAGCAGGGAGGAAGGATAGGAGTGAGGAGGAGGAGGAGGAGGAGGAAGCGCATTCCTGAGTGTGCGTGTAAAAAAATTTAAAATAACTCCAACATCGCCTTTAATTCGGGAGCGGGGATCACCTGATTTGCTTTTACCGGCGGAGGGGAAGGAACCCCCCCGATGCCCGGATCGGTTCTGCTGGGAGGGGGATCCCTGGGGGGTTTCCCCCCCTTCCCGGCACCTTTGGGTGCTCACCCCCCGCGCACCCTCGG
>NW_021938310.1:0-2136 GCF_001715985.3 Manacus vitellinus
AGGGCTGAGAAGAGGGAGGGAAGGGCTGGGCAGAGGGAGGGAGGGCTGAGCGGAGGGAGGGAAGGGCTGAGCCGCTGCTGGGGAGGGACACGGCGGGGCCGGGGGGGACACACACTCACCCTCGGCCATGGGATACGCGGCGTAGAAATCGCGGCGCCTCTTCATCTCATCTGAGGGAGGAGGAGGAGGAGGGTGAGGGGGGAAAACACCTCTCCGAGGAGAGATGGGGGCAAAGAGTGGGGTGCGAGAGGAGCCCCCAGACTGCCCAGTGCCCCACCCTGGGGAGCAGCGGCTTTAGCAGGAGCAATCAACCCATAAACCCTCGGAGCCGCTGCTGTGACAAAGCCTTTCCGGCAGCTCAGCTGCTCCTCAGCCCTCCCACACCCGCAGACCCCACAATTCCAACCCCACAAGGACGGGGGGGCACTTGGAGAGCAAATCCAGGCTCCTGCTCCCAGCTTTGCATCCCGTGGGTCCCCTCAGAGCAGCCCCCGGAGCGTGGGATGAGCCCATCCCTGGCTGTGCACACACACATTGTCCTGCTGTCCCTGTTCCTGTCCCCAAAAAACCCCCCCAGTTCCCCCTGCCCGTGGCTGTACCTTTGAAAAGCCCCGGGACCAGTTTGTACACAATGTCCTGAAGGGTTTTGTCCGACCTGGGAGGGGGGAAATAGGAAAGGAGAGAGGAATCAGCGGGATTAGGGAGCAGTTTATTCCCAGGGTTACTGGAAGCTGCACCACGTGCTCCCTCCTTCCCCCATCTCCCTCCTGAAAAACGCCCATCCCAAAGCCCCAAATCCCCATCCCACGGCGATCCCACAACCCCCACCCTGACCACAAAGGGTTAACTCCGGGAAAAGAAAGAAAACCATCCCAAAAATCCCTGTAATTGCTGGGAATGATGACAGCAGGAGTCGGGGCCAGGAGCCGTTTCAGCAGTCAAAACAATCACAGAAAACACACACCGAGAATTTAAAAAAATAAATAAATAAATAAATTAAATCTGAGATCAGCAAATGTTTCTGCAAGTTTATATTCGCATCCAATTTTATTTTTGGACTCCAAAGATTTATTTTGGAGCTGCAGCGTCAGGGCTCAGGCTTTGATTTCCCTCCGTGGGAAGGAGGGCAGGGCAGTGCCCACTGCCAGGGCTGTTTTATGGGAAAGTGGATTCCCTAAAATGTGAATAAGCCGAGGCAGGATCTCCCAAAGCACTTCGAGGGAACCGGGAAGCTCCAGCCCCATCCTAGGCCGGGATTTTGCTGGAAAGGCTGAGACTGCAGGCGGGATTTTAACACCTCAAAAGCAAAGCGGAGCAGCGCGGGCCGGCGAAAAGTCAATTATCCCGCAATTATTTCCCATTCATAATAAGGCCTTTATGTTTGCAAGCAAACAACGCTGTTGACCCGCGTTATTTTTAGCCCCAGCGCGTCTATTCAATCCCGAATTCCTCGGTGACGTCACTCCGGCTCACAAGGCCCCCGCTGGACTTTATTTTACAACAAATACCCCGAGAATTACCTTCATGATTCACAAGCAAGCGAGGTAACGTCGCCATCGCTGCTGAATTCCCAGCTCTGCCACCAGCCAGCCCCAACAAGCCCAGGGTGGTGGCAACTGGGGGGCACTGGGGTGGGCACGGGGGATGTGGCATCACACCCCGGTGTTGGCACCTGGTTTGGGAAGCAACGGTGCAGGGAGTTTCCTGTGGATCAGGCCCCCACGGGACCACCCTCCCCTAAGTTTTCCCTGTGTTTTTCCCTACTCTGGGACCAAACAAAGTGTCCCCAGGGCACCCAGGGCCTGGGGATGTGGGCACGGTGCCAGTGGATCCGTCTGCACAGGCAGCCAGGGATGTGTTGGAGGAGCCGTGGGAGCCCGAGTGTAAATATTTCATAGTGAACCAGAAAGGGAAAAAAATGAAAAAAATGAAAAAAATGAAAAAAAAAGAGGCAAAAAAAGTGTTACTACAGAAATGGATTTACAGGGAAGAGGCTAAAAAAAAACCAACAGGGTAAAGAAGGGCCCCGGGTGATGCATCACAGCATCCCTGGTTTCTATGCCAACCACCTGCAATTCCACAACCCGGCCTGGATCTCCCCAGCCGGGGCTGTAACAGAGCCACTGCCACCTCACA
>NW_021938311.1:0-1221 GCF_001715985.3 Manacus vitellinus
TGCTGCCCACCATCCCTGTGGGATCAGCCCAGGATACACAGATATCCTTTGCTGTATTCATGCTCATAAAACAGATAATGGCTCTGAGGCTGGAGTTAAAATTGCCTGGATACACCTTCCCACTTTATACCTGCCTGGATGTGAATTGGCTTTTAAGAGCCAGCAGATGTGGCTTTTTATACCCACAATTACCCTGTCTTGCTGGAAGGCAAAGTGAGCTTTCTGAGGAGCTGTTGGGAATCCTGGCTCGGCCCACATTAAGCACACAGGAGGAACACAAAAATACAGATTACATGCAAACATTGGAGGCATTCCTTGTTCATCCAAAGAGCTGCCAGTGCCAGGAGGTTCCTGCCAGGGGCTCCTGTTCTCTCTGTGCCTGGGGAAAAGCAGCTTTACCTGGGGTGATGCTGTAGCTGATTACAGAAAGGTTTGAAGGAGACAGACAACATCAATCAGGAGGCAGTTCCACGGGGTGCAACCAGTTCTCCTTCAGCAGGGAACTCTGCAGCATTCCCTGGATCCCATTCTGGGTTGTGCCATTTACAAAGGAACCAGGTGGGAATGGAGAGCTTGGAGCTCCCGGGTTAGGGCACGACAGCAGGCTGGGAGGTGATTGCAGGTAAAGTAAACCCCTGTGTGGGGGATCAGCTGCCTTCTCTGAGTAGTTCTCACAGCTTAGACTGAAAAATGAGCAGCCCTTTTCTTCAGCTGGGCTGTCAAAATGCAGCACTTGTTGGTGTGGCACTGGCACTGTGTGGCACATCAGGTCACCAAAGCTGGAGGTCCCAGCCTTGAACGGTGAGATGAGGGTTTGGGAGCTGGTGAGGTCTGAGCTCTGAACTCCCAAACGCTCTCAGATTTCCAGTAAATTCTCTGGAATCCCCTGGGCATTGCTGAAATGTGGATTATGCAGCAGCTCCGGGCCGTGTTTGCTGTGCCGCCCGTAAAATGAAATGTGTTGTTTTGTTTGGCCTGTTCTGCCCTGGGCTGGCTCTGACATTCTGCAAGGGCAGGAACTTCCCCTGGGAGCTTTCCTGCCCTGCCACAGGGCTCCTGCTGCTTCATTTGCTTCTTGCTGAGAGACCCCCCAGCAGGAGCAGCTTCTGGGCTCTGCTGGGTGCACGTCCAGGTTGTTCTGCAAAGAGAGGGGATGCCTGGAGGGAGAGGAGGCCCTGGAGATGCTGCCAGGGCTGGAGCCCCTCTGCTCTGGAGCCAGGC
>NW_021938312.1:0-1918 GCF_001715985.3 Manacus vitellinus
CCCTCTCCTGCCCCCAAAATCGCCCAAATTTTCCCTCTCTCGCCCCCAAATCCCCCCCTAGAACTCCCAAAACTGGCAGAGAAGTGGTACTGGGACAGCCTCAGTTAGCCCAGAAATCCTGGGAATTCCCAAAATCCCGGGAATTCCCATCCCCTACCCCTAAAATCCCACCAAAATCCCCCAAATTTTCCCTCTCCCGCCCGCCCCCAAAATTTTCCCTTTCCTGCCCCCAAATCCCTCCCTGGAACTCCCAAAACTGGCCGAGAAGTGGGACTGGGACAGCCTCAGTTAGCCCAGAAATCCTGGGAATTCCCAAAATCCTGGGAATTCCCCTCCTAAACCCACAAAATCCCCCCTGGAATTCCCAAAATCCCACAGATTTTCCCTCTCTTGCCCCAAAATCCCCCCAGGAACTCCCAAAACTGGTGGAAAATTGGGATTAAAACCACCTCAGTTATCCCAGAAATCCTGGGAATTCCCAAAATCCTGGGAATTCCCCGCCTAAACCCACAAAATCTCACCAAAATCCCCCAAAGTTTCCCTTTCCTACCCCAAAATCACCCAAATTTTCCCTCTCTCACCCCCAAAATCCCCCCAGGAACTCCCAAAACTGGCCGAGAAGTGGGACTGGGACAGCCTCAGTTATCCCAGAAATCCGGGAATTCCCAAAATCCCGGGAATTCCCATCCGAAACCCACAAAATCCCACCAAAATCCCCCAAATTTTCCCTTTCCTATCCCCAAAATCCCCCAAATTTTCCCTCTCCCGCCCCCAAAATCCCCCAAATTTTCCCTCTCTCGCCCCCAAATCCCTCCCTAGAACTCCCAAAACTGGCTGAGAAGTGGGACTGGGACAGCCTTCAGTTAGCCCAGAAATCCTGGGAATTCGCCAACAATCCGGAAGTTTCCCATCCGAAACCCCAATCCCCGGAATTCCCAAATTCCCCAAATTCCCCTCCAGATTCCCACATCCCTCAATTCCCCTCCCTCACCCGCCGAAATTCCACACAGGAACTCCCAAAACTGGGTGGAAAATTGGATTAAAACCAACCTCAGTTATCCAGAAATCTGGAATTCCCCAATCCCGGGAATTCCCCTCCTAAACCCACAAATCCCCCCCAAATTCCCAGATTCCCAGGTTTTGATTTTTTTGGGAATTCCCTCCTAGCCCTTCCCAGAATCCCAGGTTTTGGGTATTTTTGGGAATTCCCTCCCAGAATCCCACATTTTTTTGTTTTTTTTTGGGAATTCCCTCCCAGAATTCCCATTATCCCAGTTTATTTTGGGAATCCCCTCCCAGAATTCCCATTATTTCAGGGAATCCCCCCCCAGAATCCCCATTATCCCGGTTTTTTCAGGGGATCCCCCCCCAGAATTCCCACTATCCCAGTTTTCCGGCCTCACCTCCCAGCCCTGGCCCCGGAGGTCGTGGCTGCTGCGGAAGAGGTGCCGCACGGCCCTCGGGATGATCCGCGGGGGATTCGGGAGCGCGCCGCCGCCCCCGGCCCTCCATGGTGAAGGTCTTTCCGCTGCCCGTCTGCCCGTCGGCCAAATGCACACGGGGTACCCGTCCAGGGCCGACTGGGAACAAAAATCCAGGGAATTCTGGGAATGATGGGAATGCTGGGGGGGATTTGGGGGGATTTAGGGGGGATTTGGGGGGATTTGGGGGGAAAATGAGGGAATTTCAGGAGGGTTTCCCGCTGCCCGTCTGCCCGGAGGCGAAGATGCACACGGGGTACCCGGCCAGGGCACACTGGGAACGGGAATACACGGAATTTTAGGGAATTTGGGGGGAATTCAGGGAATTTCAGGGGGTTTGGGTGGAAATTTGGGGGGAATTTGAGGGGAAATTCAGGGAATTTGGGAGGGTTTGGGGGGAAATTCAGGGAATTTGGGGGGGAAATTTGGGGGGAAAT
>NW_021938313.1:0-19461 GCF_001715985.3 Manacus vitellinus
GGGTGTTTTGGGGTTCTCTGGGGGTGTTTGAGGGTGACGGGGAGACCCTGGGGGTGCCCCCGGGTGTTTTGGGGTGACAGCGGGACCCTGGGGGTGTCCCCGGGTGTTTTGGGGTGGGAAGGGGTTCTCTGGGGGTGTTTTGGGGTAACAGCGGGACCCTGGGGGTGTCCCTGGGGGTGTTTGGGTGACAGGGGCACCTTGGATTCTGCCAGGAGCAGGGAAGGGAATCCCGGGGGTGTCCCCACATGTTTTGAGGTGGGAAGGGAGTCCCTGGGGGTGTCCCCAGGTGTTTTGAGGTGGGAAGGTGGTCCCTGGGGGTATCCCCATGTGTTTTGGGGTGACAGGGGGTCCCTGGGGGTGTCCCCGGGTGTTTTGGGGTGCGGAAGGGAGTCCCTGGGGGTTTTGAGGTGACAAGGAGTCCCTGGGGGTGTCCCCAGATGTTTTGAGGTGGGAAGGGGGTCCCCGGGGATGTCCCCACATGTTTTGGGGTGACAGGGGGTCCCCGGGGGTGTCCCCGGGTGTTTTGGGGTGACAGGGGGTCCCCGAGGGTGTCCCCACATATTTTGGGGTGTGGAAGGGGGTCCTCAGATGTTTTGGGGTGACAGGGGGTGCCTGAGGATGTCCCCAGATGTTTTGGGGTGACAGGGGGTGCCTGAGGATGTCCCCAGATGTTTTGGGGTGACAAGGAGTCCCTGGGAGTGTCCCCACGTGTTTTGGGGTGTGGAAAGGGGTCCCCGGGGGTTTTGGGGTGACAGAGGATCCCCGGGGGTGTCCCCACATGTTTTGGGGTGACAGGAAGTCCCCGGGGGTATCCCCACATGTTTTGGGGTGACAGGAAGTCCCCGGGGGTATCCCCACGTGTTTTGGGGTATGGGAGGGGGTCCCTGGGGGTTTTGGGGTGACAGAGGATCCCCGGAGGTATCCCCTCATGTTTTGGGGTGACAGGGGGTCCCCAGGGGTGTCCTTGGGTGTTTTGGGGTGTGGAAGGGGGTCCCCCCTGAACTGTCCCCTCCCAGGGCCACCCATTTGGGGCCAGAAGAGTGAAAGTGGGGAGCGTTTGCTGTGCCCGTGGTTAATTAACAGCACACCAATTAACCCCAGCACTCGTTAGGAGCTCCTCCCCCTCTCCCCTTCATTAACCCCCCTCCCCATCAGCCTCATCCCAGCCGGGTTTCCTCGGATCTCATTTCCCAAAATGCCCCCCAAAGTTACCAAAAGCACCCCCAGTTTTACCCCCCGAGCAGTTCCAGCTCTCCCCGCTCTCCCTCCGGGAGGGTTTTCCCAGGAAAAGCTCCCTGGGCCCTGTTATCCATCATTTATCCCTCAGTTCTCCCTCAGATATCTCTCACTTATTTCTCAGTTCTCCCTCAGATCTCTCTCAGTTCTCCCTCAGTTCTCCCTCAATTATCCCTCATTTATCCCTCATTTCTCCTTCACTTCTCCCTCATTTATCCCTCAGTTCTCCCTCATTTATCCCTCAGTTCTCCCTCAGTTCTCCCTCACTTCTCCCTCAGTTCTCCCTCAGTTATCTCTCAGTTCTCCCTCACTTCTCCCTCACTTATCCCTCATTTATCCCTCAGTTCTCCCTCAGTTATTCCTCAGTTCTCCCAGTTATTCCTCAGTTCTCCCTCAATTCTCCCTCAGTTCTCCCTCAATTCTCCCTCAGTTCTCCCTCACTTCTCCCTCACTTCTCCCTCACTTCTCCCTCATTTATCCCTCAGTTCTCCCTCATTTATCCTTCAGTTCTCCCTCAGTTCTCCCTCAGTTCTCCCTCAGTTCTCCCTCAGTTCTCCCTCAGTTCTCCCTCAATTCTCCCTCATTTATCCCTCACTTCTCCCTCACTTCTCCCTCAGTTATCTCTCAGTTCTCCCTCAGTTCTCCCTCAGTTATTCCTCAGTTATTCCTCAATTCTCCCTCAGTTCTCCCTCAGTTCTCCCTCATTTATCCCTCACTTCTCCCTCAGTTCTCCCTCATTTATCCCTCAGTTCTCCCTCATTTATCCCTCACTTCTCCCTCACTTCTCCCTCAGATCCCAACATCCAACAGCCCCCGGGTGGGGCTCAGGGTGTGTGAACAGCCCCATAATTAACCTCCTAATTAAACCATCACCAATTTGGGTTCTGGCCCTGAAGGGACCCCCTGTGGGAGCTGCTCAAGGAGGGGGGGGTTTTTTGGCTCCTGGGTTTGGGATTCCCAGAGTTTTGGGGGGGGGGTTGAGCATCACCTGGCAGAGTTTGGGGTGGTTTGAGCATCGTTTGTCCACTTTTGGGGTGGTCTGAGTGTTGTTTGTCCACGTTTGGGGTTGTTTAAAAATCCTTTGGGGAGGTTTGGGGTGGTCTGATCGTTGTTTCCCAAAGTTTGGGGTGGTTTGAGCATCGTCTGTCAAAGTTTGGGGTGGTTTGAGCATCGTTTGTCCACATTTGGGGTTGTTCAAAAACCCTTTCTGGAGGTTTGGGGTGGTCTGAGTGTTGTTTGTCCACGTTTGGGGTTGTTTAAAAACCCTTCGTGGAGGTTTGGGGTGGTTTGGTCGTTGTTTCCCAAAGCTTTGGGGTGGTTTGAGCATCACCTGTCAAAGTTTGGGGGGGTTAAAAAATCCTCTGTCAAAGTTTCCCAAAGTTTTGGGGTGGTTTGAGCATCGTCTGTCAAAGTTTGGGGTCATTGAAAAGTCACTTGTCAAAATTTGGGGTGGTCTGATCGTTGTTTCCCAAAAGTTTTGGGGTGGTTTGAACGTCGTCTGTCAAAGTTTGGGGGGGTTAAAAAATCCTTTGTGGAAGTTTCCCAAAGTTTGGGGTGGTTTGAGCATCGTTTCCCCAAGTTTGGGGTCATTGAAAAGTCACTTGTCAAAATTTGGGGTGGTTTGATCGTTGCTTCCCAAAGTTTTGGGGTGGTTTGAGCATCGTTTGTCCATGTTTGGGGTTGTTTAAAAATCCTTTGTGAAAGTTTTGGGGTGGTTTGATCGTTGTTTCCTCAAGTTTTGGGATGGTTTGAGCATCGTTTGTCCATGTTTGGGGTGGTTTAAAAACCCTTTGTGGAAGTTTGGGGTGGTTTGATCGTTGTTTCCCAAAGTTTTGGGGTGGTTTGAGCATCACCTGTCAAAGTTTGGGGGGTTAAAAAATCCTCTGTCAAAGTTTTGGGGAGGTTTGAGCATCGTTTGTCCACATTTGGGGTTGTTTAAAACTCCTTTGTGGAAGTTTGGGGTGGTGTGATCGTTGTTTCCCAAAGTTTTGGGGTGGTTTGAGCATCACCTGTCAAAGTCTGGGGGGGTTAAAAACTCCTTTGTGGAACTTTGGGGTGGTTTGAGCATCGTTTGTCCACGTTTGGGGTTGTTTAAAAATCGTTTGGGGAGGTTTGGGATGGTCTGATCGTTGTTTCCCACAGTTTTGGGGTGGTTTGAGCATCATCTGTTAAAGTTTTGGGGTGGTTTGAGCATCACCTGTCAAAGTTTGGGGGGGTTAAAAACTCCTTTGTGGAAGTTTGGGGTGGTTTGATTGTTGTTTCCACAGTTTTTGGGTGGTTTGAGCATCGTTTCCCCAAGTTTGGGGTCATTGAAAAGTCACTTTTCAAAGTTTGGGGTGGTTTGATCGTTGCTTCCCAAAAGTTTTGGGGTGGTTTGAGCATCGTCTGTCCACATTTGGGGTTGTTTAAAACTCCTTTGTGGAAGTTTGGGGTGGTGTGATCATTGTTTCCCAAAGTTTTGGGTGGTGTGATCATTGTTTCCCAAAGCTTTGGGGTGGTTTGAGCATCACCTGTCAGAGTTTGGGGGGGTTAAAAAATCCTCTGTCAAAGTTTCCCAAAGTTTGGGGTGGTTTGAGCATCGTCTGTCAAAGTTTGGGGTGGTTTGAGCATCGTTTGTCCACATTTGGGGTGGTTTAAATCTCTTTTGTGGAAGTTTGGGGTGGTTTGATCGTTGCTTCCCAAAGTTTTTGGGGTGGTTTGAGCATCGTCTGTCAAAGTTTGGGGTCACTTGTTAAAATTTGGGGTGGTCTGATCGTTACTTCCCCAAGTTTGGGGTGGTGTGAGCATCGTTTGTCCACATTTGGGGTGGTTTAAAAACCCTTTGGGGAGGTTTGGGGTAGTTTGGTTGTTGCTTCCCAAAGTTTTGGGGTGTCTGGTTGTTGTTTCCCAAAGTTTGGGGTGGTTTGGTTGTTGTTTCCCAAACTTCTGGGGCTGTTTGGTTGTTGTTTCCCAAAGTTTTGGGGTGGTTTGGTCACTGTTTCCCAAACTTTTGGGGCTGTTTGGTCGTTGTTTTCCGAATTTTAGGGTGGGTTGGTTGTTGTTTCCAAAGTTTTGGGGCTGTTTGGTTGTTGTTTCCCAAACTTTTGGGGTGGTTGGAGCCCCTCAATCCCGTCCCTACCATTCCCTGGAGTTTCAGTTTTCCCTGCTCCGGCTTTCCCTGGTTTAGGTCGGGCTTAGGGGCTTGATTTAAGCTCAGCTTAAGCTTTTGGGGTTGGAATTTAGGCAGGAAAAAGGCCCGAGATGCTCCGGAAAACGGGAATGTTGGGGGGGGGAGGGGCTCCCTCGGCTATTCCCGAAAATGTTTGGATTCCTTGGGAAATAAATCCCTGGATGAGGGTCGGGAATCCTCCCGTGGGGCCTCGTTCCCACCCCGGCCCGGGCCGGAATTCCACCCTCAAAAGTGGGAAAATCCCGTTTTTCCTGGTTATTTTATCCCCAGAGCCGGGGGGGGGGTGGCTCCGTGATCCCAAATCCCGGAATCCCGGGCTGTTGGAAGGGGAAACAGGGATGGGCCGGAGGCTGGAGGGTCGGGATTGATCCCACCTGGATCATTCCCCTCCCAAAAATCCCATTCCTTGGGTTGGGTTTGGCCCCTTCCGGAGCCTCCCGAGGCTCTTCCCTCCCGTCTCGGGGGGATTTGGGAATCGCTTTTCCAAAGGCAGCTTCCCGGGCTGGGGATTGGGAATGTCACCCTCGGGAATGTCAAACACGGGGTTGCAGGGAGAGGTTTCCCCTTCAGCCCCGGGCAAATCCCGGGAATCGAGGGCAAATCCCGGGAATTGGAGATCCTGAGAATGGGGGGAATCCAGGGAATTGTGGCCCCTGATCCCATTAAACAGCAGCATTCCCAGGCTGGGGATTCCATGGCCCTGGAATGTCACCCTCGGGAATGTCAAACACGGGGTTACAGGGAGAGGTTTCCCCTTCAGCCCCTGGAAAATCCTGGGAATTGGAGTCCCTGAGAACCAGAGGAATCCAGGGAATTGTGGCCCCTGATCCCGTTAAACAGCAGCATTCCCAATTAATGGCAGGGGATTCCATCCAGGCCCTGGATGGGATTCAGGAATGTCACCCTCGGGAATGTCAAACCCGGGTTTGCAGGGAGAGGTTTCCCCTTCAACCCCTGGAAAATCTTGGAAATCGAGGGAAAATCCCGGGAATTGGAGACCCTGAGAACGGGGGGAATCCAGGGAATTGCGGCCCCTGATCCCATTAAACAGCAGCATTCCCAAGTAATTGCAGCATTCCCAGGCTGGGGATTCCACAGCCCTGGATGGGATTCAGGAATGTCACCCTTGGGAATGTCAAACCTGGGTTTGCAGGGAGAGGTTTCCCCTTCAGCCCCGGGCAAATCCCGGGAATTGGAGTCCCTGAGAACCAGAGGAATCCAGGGAATTGTGGCCCCTGATCCCGTTAAACAGCAGCATTCCCAAGTAATTGCAGCATTCCCAGGCTGGGGATTCCATCCAGGCCCTGGTTGGGATTTGGGAATGTCACCCTCGGGAATGTCAAACCCGGGTTTGCAGGGAGAGGTTTCCCCTTCAGCCCCGGGCAAATCCAGGGAATCGAGGGCAAATCCCGGGAATTGGAGATCCTGAGAATGGGGGGAATCCAGGGAATTGTGGCCCCTGATCCCATTAAACAGCAGCATTCCCAGGCTGGGGATTCCATGGCCCTGGAATGTCACCCTCGGGAATGTCAAACCCGGGGTTGCAGGGAGAGGTTTCCCCTTCAGCGCCGGGCAAATCCCGGGAATTGAGGGCAAATCCCAGGAATTGTGGCCCCTGATCCCGTTAAACAGCAGCATTCCCAAGTAATTGCAGCATTCCCAGGCTGGGGATTCCATCCAGGCCCTGGATGGGATTCAGGAATGTCACCCTCGGGAATGTCAAACACGGGTTTGCAGGGAGAGGTTTCCCCTTCAGCCCTGGGCAAATCCCGGGAATCGAGGGCAAATCCCGGGAATTGGAGTCCCTGAGAATGAGGGAAATCCAGGGAATTGCAGCCCCTGATCCCATTAAACAGCAGCATTCCCAGGCTGGGGATTCCACAGCCCTGGAATGTCACCCTTGGGAATGTCAAACCCGGGTTTGCAGGGAGAGGTTTCCCCTTCAGCGCCGGGCAAATCCCGGGAATTGAGGGCAAATCCCAGGAATTGTGGCCCCTGATCCCGTTAAACAACAGCATTCCCAAGTAATGGCAGCATTCCCAGGCTGGGGATTCCATCCAGGCCCTGGATGGGATTCAGGAATGTCACCCTCGGGAATGTCAAACCCGGGTTTGCAGGGAGAGGTTTCCCCTTCAACCCCTGGAAAATCCTGGGAATCGAGGGAAAATCCGGGAATTGGAGACCCTGAGAACGGGGGAAATCCAGGGAATTGTGGCCCCTGATCCCATTAAACAGCAGCATTCCCACTTCACATTCCAGGCAGCTTTCCCTGGATCCCGGGGGGAATCTCCACAGGGAGGGGGTTGCTGGTGCAGCCGCGTTTCCCGGGATTGTTGGGGATGGTCCTTCCCTAAACACGGAACAGGGAACGGGAACAGGAAATGGGAACAGGGAATGGGAACAGGGAACAGGGAATGGGAACAGGGAATGGGAACAGGGAACGGGAACAGGGAATGGGAACAGGGAATGGGAACAGGAAATGGGAACAGGGAACAGGGAACGGGAACAGGGAATGGGAACAGGGAACAGGGAATGGGAACAGGGAATGGGAACAGGAAATGGGAACAGGGAACGGGAACAGGGAACGGGAACAGGGAATGGGAACAGGGAATGGGAACAGGGAATGGGAACAGGGAATGGGAACGGGAACAGGGAATGGGAACAGAGAATGGGAACAGGGAACGGGAACAGGAACAGGGAATGGGAACAGGGAACAGGGAATGGGAACAGGAACAGGGAATGGGAACAGGGAACAGGGAATGGGAACAGGAACAGGGAATGGGAACAGGGAAGGGGAACAGGAAATGGGAACAGGGAATGGGAACAGGGAACAGGGAATGGGAACAGGGAATGGGAACAGGAAATGGGAACAGGGAACGGGAACAGGGAACGGGAACAGGGAATGGGAACAGGGAATGGGAACAGGGAATGGGAACAGGGAATGGGAACGGGAACAGGGAATGGGAACAGAGAATGGGAACAGGGAACGGGAACAGGAACAGGGAATGGGAACAGGGAACAGGGAATGGGAACAGGAACAGGGAATGGGAACAGGGAACAGGGAATGGGAACAGGAACAGGGAATGGGAACAGGGAAGGGGAACAGGGAACGGGAACAGGGAATGGGAACAGGAACAGGGAACGGGAACAGGGAACGGGAACGGGCTGTTGGATCCTGTCTGGGATCCTTGGAATGTGGCCCTGCGGGTTCGGGATCGTCCCACAGAGCCGGAATCCCCCGGGAATGTGCCGGATGTGGGATGGAAGGATGGCGGCTCCCGTCGGGAATTCTGGGCTGAGCCGTGTCCGGGGGGAGGGTTTGGGATCTGCGTCTAACTGGGAGTTTTCCCACTGAAAATTCCAGGGAATTGGAGCCCGAGGGAGCCGGGAGGGGGTGGGGGGGGCGTCCCAGAGCTCTCCCACATCCTGATCCCGAAGCCTTCGGAGCATCCCGGGCTTTTCCCTGGGATTGGGGGGAGGGGAGAAGCTGCCGGGGGCTCCCGGCTCCGGATCCATCCCAAATCCTGCTCCTTCCCACGGAAAACGCCCAAAGAAGTTCCCTCAGCCGGGATTGGGAAAAACCTGGATGCGTCCAGGCCACGGAGGAGCCGCCCCGGCGCCGGGAAAAGGGGTCGGAATCCCCCTGGAAAAGGGATTTTCCCTGGATAACGGCCTCGAGTTCCCCTCAACGGCCCTTGGGAGGAGCCGGCGGGATCCGGAGGGATCCGGAGGGATCCGGAGGGATCGGAATTCCGGCCCGGGACTTTCCTGCTCCGAGTCTTCCGAGCAGCAGCACCTCTGGGAACGCCGTGGGATTTTGGGAAAACTCTCGGAAAAGCAGCGACCCAAAGGATTTTCAGGCGGTTTTGGAGCTTCTCCAAACTCGTCCTGCCGGAAAACCGGGAAGCTCCCTCGGGATGCGGCGCTTCCCGCCCGGATATCGCTCAGAGCATCCCGGGAAAGGCGCTGGGATACCTTGGAGTGGGACCGGAATTCCCAACTGGAACTTTGGGATTGGGATCCAAACCCCGAAACTGCTCCTTTGGGACCGCCTTTCATCCCTTTTCCCGGATATTTTGGAGCTTCTCCTTGGGAATTTTTTGGGAAAGGGACTGGAATTCCCAGCTGGAACTTTGGGATTGGGATCCAAACCCCGAAACTGCTCCTTCGGGGCTGCCTTTCATCCCTTTTCCCGGATATTTTGGAGCTTCTCCTTTGGAATTTTTTGGGAAAGGGACTGGAATTCCCAGCGGGAACTTTGGGAACGGGATCTGAACCTGCTGAGAGACCCAAAACTGCTCCTTTGGAACCACCTTTCATCCTTTTCCCTGGATATTTTGGAGCCTCTCCTTGGGAATTTTTTGGGAATTCTGTGCCGGGCGTCGCTTTCGCCGGAAACCGGCGGGAAAATCGGGGATTTCCTCCCAAATTCCGGAGTGCCAAATATCTGGGAAGCGCTGCCGCAGCTCCGGGGAGCGGGACTGGCCTCCTGATCCCGGGTTTAGCGGGAAGAAGGAGCTCGGTCGCCATTCTGGGATTTCTGGGAAGAGGAATCCTGGGACGGTTCCTAATTAGAACTTTTCCAAGGGCTTTGGGATAATCCTGGAATGACTCCAGGGGGGAGGGGGGTGGATCCGAGCCAGGCGAAGCATAAAACAAGCCGGAAAAAAAATTCCGGGGCACCAACCAAAACCAGGGAGCGCCGGGAAAACATCCGGGAACACCAGGAGAGCCGGGATTGGGGTGGGAATTCCGGGGGGTTTGAGGTGGGTCTGGTGCCTTTTGAGGGAAAAATTCCCGTTTTTGGGGAGGGAAAGTGGGAATTTCAGGGATTGGGGGTTGGTTTGGGGCCTTTGGCTGCTCCCTGTTATTCCCAAGGGGCTGATTCTGGTGATCCCTGTTATTCCTTGGATGTTGTCCTTGACCCCGGGAATTCATTGGGAATGTTGTCCTTGACTCGGGAATGTTGTCCTTGGACCCGAGAATTCCTTGGGAATGTTGTCCTTGCAGAGCTTTCGGGGCTAAAAACCGGGAATTCATTGGGAATGTTGTCCTTAAAAACTGGGAATTCATTGGGAATGTTGTTCTTGGCTCGGGAATGTTGTCCTTGGACCAGGGAATTCATTGGGAATGTTGTCCTTGCTGGGAATTAATTGGGAATGTTGTCCTTGCACCTGGGAATTGGGCCGGAATGTTGTCCTGGACCTTGGGAATTCGTTGGGAATGTTGTCCTTAAAAACTGGGAATTCATTGGGAATGTTTTCCTTGAACTGGGAATTCATTGGGAATGTTGTCCTTGCACCTGGGAATTCAGTGGGAATTTTGTCCTTGGACCCGGGAATTGGGCAGGAATGTTGTCCTTGACCCCTGGAATTCCTTGGGAATGTTGTCCTTAAAAACTGGGAATTCCTTGGGAATGTTGTCCTTGCACCCGGGAATTCCTTGGGAATGTTGTCCTTGCAGAGCCTTTGGGGCTAAAAACTGGGAATTCATTGGGAATGTTGTCCTTAAAAACTGGGAATTCATTGAGAATGCTGTCCTTGACTCAGGAATGTTGTCCTTGACCCTGGGAATTCCTTGGGAATGTTGTCCTTGCACCCAGGAATTCATTGGGAATGTTGTCCTTGCAGAGCCTTCGGGGCTAAAAACTCGGAATTCTTTGGGAATGTTGTCCTTTATCTTGGGAATGTTGTCCTTGACCGCGGGAATTAATTGGGAATGTTGTCCTTGACCGCGGGAATTAATTGGGAATGTTGTCCTTGAACTCGGGAATTCAGTGGGAATGTTGTCCTTGAACCTGGGAATTCATGGAATGTTGTCCTTGCAGAGCCTTTGGGGCTAAAACCCCAGAATTTGTTGGGAATGTTGTCCTTGGACCCGGGAATTTTGTCCTTGAACCTGGGAATTGAGTGGGAATGTTGTCCTTGACCCCTGGAATTCCTTGGGAATGTTGTTCTTGACCCCTGGAATTCCTTGGGAACGTTGACCCCTGGAATTTCTGGATTGTTGTCCTTGACCCCGGGAATTCCTTGGGAATCTTGACCCCTGGAATTCCTTGGGAATGTTGTCCTTGACCCCTGGAATTCCTTGGGAATGTTGACCCCTGGAATTCCTGGATTGTTGTCCTTGACCCCTGGAATTCCTTGGGAACGTTGACCCCTGGAATTCATGGAATGTTGTCCCTGCAGAGCCTTCCCAGAGCCGCTCGGAGCCGAAGATGCCGCTCGGAGCCTTCGGCTGCTGAGGGAGCGACAGCGGGAAGGGCAACTGGGAATTCAGGTGAGGACCCCCCTGGGATCCTTCTCCCCGTGGAATTCCTGATTTCGGGACTTTTTGGGGCGTCCCCGGAGGGCAGGAATTCGGGAATTCCATCCGGAGCCGCGCTCGGAGCCGTTGGCTCAATTCCCTGGGGTTTTCCCTCGTTCCCGGTGCCTGGGCTGGATTCCCGGGATCCAGGGCGTGTTCCCGGTGCCTGGGCTGGATTCCCGGGATTCAGGGCGTGTTCCCGGTGCCTGGGCTGGATTCCCGGGATTCAGGGCGTGTTTGTTCTCCCAGATTCGGGATCTGGAGGCATCTGTGCCCGGAGCCACGGCCGATAGATGGACAAGCCAAGCGACTTCTGACTCCGCAGCGTTTTCCGGGGCAAAATTCCATGGCAATGTATCCTACAAGGTAACGGGGCCTCCCAGGGGGAGTGGGGGGAAAAAACTCCGGGAAAAACTTCCGGGAGAAACTTCCGGGAAAAAAAACTCCCGGAAAACAGCCCGAGAAATGACAGTTTTCCCAAATTTCTGGTCTTGGAATGATGCTGAAATGAAGTTCCCGAGGATTATCCGTGTAAACCACCCCCCGGAGTCGTGTGGGGTCGGATTCCCACCCCGGATTATCCCAAATGATCCATACGGGCCACGATTATCCACGGAAGGAAATGACCCCCCCTCGTTATGCAAATGAGCAAGTTCGGGGTCACCTGCCTGGGTTAATGACCTGAAGGTGGCCCCCGTCAATTATCTATGCAAATTAACCACTCAGGGTTATTTCCTACCTCAGTTATCCACCAACAGTAATTATTTGAGGGTTTGTCTACCTGGGTCTCCCTGGATGTCTCCGTTGACCCAAAGATTGGTTGACCCAAAGATTCATTGACCTAAAGATTCATTGACCCAAAGATTGATCAACCCAGAGATTATTGAGCCAAAGATTTATTGACCCAAAGATTGGTTGACCCAAATGTTGGTTGACCCAAAGATTCATTGACCCAAAGATTTATTGACCCAAAAATTCATTAACTCAAAGGTTGGTTGACCCAAAGGTGGGTCAACCCAAAATTCATTGACCCAAAGATTGGTTGACCCAAACGAAGGTTGGTTGACCCAAAGGTTGGTCAACCCAAGGATTCATTGACCCAAAGATTTATTGACCCAAAGATTGATCAACCCAGAGGTTATTGAGCCAAAGATTTATTGACCCAAAGATTCACTGACCTAAAGATTTATTGACTCAAAGATTTGTTGACCCAGAGATTCATTGACCCAAAGATTCATTGACACAAAGATTGGTCAACCCAGAGATTATTGAGCCAAAGATTTATTGACCCAGAGATTGGTTGACCCAAAGATTGGTCGACCCAGAGATTATTGAGCCAAAGATTTATTGACCCAAATGTTGGTTGACCCAAAGATTCATCGACCCAAAGATTCATTGATTCAAATATTCATTGACCCAAAGATTGGTTGACCCAGACATTGCTGACCCAAAGATTTATTGACCAAAATATTTATCGACCCCAGGATTTATTTACTCAGAGATTTATTGACCCAAAGATTTATTGACTCAAAGGTTGGTCGACCCAAAGGTTGGTCAGTCCAAGGATTTATCAGCCCAAAGATTGATCGACCCAAAGATTGGCTGACCCAGAGATTCATTGATGAAAAGATCGGTCAACGCAAAGATTTATCGACCCAAAGATTGGTTGACCCAAAGACTCGTTGACCCAAAGGTTGGTCAACCTGAAGATTATTGAGGCAAAGATTCCCCACCTAATGACCTACCTAAGAATGATCTCCCTAAATTAGACCTTCAACCCTCTCCCAAAAGATCCCACGAGTTTAATTTGGGTCTGTCCCTGTCAGAGCTCAACCTTCCCCTGAAAGTCAGTCTTTGGGGTGGAACTGGGCTCAGCTGACCCCCCAGGGCGGGTGGGACCCTGGAGAAGCTGGAGGGAGCCCCGTGGGTCACCCTGTGCCCCTTCAGCCGGAGATGAAGGTTGACCAGCCCCAGTTTAACGCCCGTTCTTGGCGTCCTGGTGGTTCCTGCCGGGACCCAGGAGCCTCGTTCTGAGGCAGTGGAAGCTCTTCACGGAGAACCTCGGAGTCCTCCTTGACCAGATTAGGCAAGAACAGGGTAAAACTCCGGCTCCCGAGGAGCGGGGACGGGAAACGGGACGGGAACGTCCTCTCCCAATGGGGGACGCCCGTCGGTTGTGACGGCCCGGCGCGGTCACCGCGAGGACACCGCCCGGTCCGGGGGAGATCCCCGGGTCGGTTTTTAGGTAACCCAAAGCCAGGATTGAAGGGTCCCCCTCTTCCCTCCCCGCAGGGTGTCCGGTGAGGAGTGCAATGGGATCAACAGCATGGCGGCGGAGAGCGGCCCCGGCACGAGGCTGCGGAACCTGCCGGTGATGGGGGACGGGCTGGAGAGCTCCCAGATGTCCACGACGCCGGCCCAGGCCCAGCCCCAGCAGGGCATCGGCATCGGCGTCAACCCCCCCCCGCCGGAGACCTCCAACCCCAACAAGCCCAAGCGCCAAACGAACCAGCTGCAGTACCTGCTCAAGGTGGTGCTCAAGACGCTCTGGAAGCACCAGTTCGCGTGGCCCTTCCAGCAGCCCGTGGACGCCGTCAAGCTCAACCTCCCCGTGAGTGCAGGGGGAAGGGGCGTGGGACAGGGGGTAGGGGCGTGGCATGGGTGGGGCGTGGCGTGGCGCGGGTGTCCTCCCGGTCCTGAGGTCATGGAACTTGACCTGCGCGGTTGGGGTTGATCCAACGGTTGGAGTAGGTGATCCAACGGTTGGACTCTGATCCAGTGGTTGGAGTCCATGATCCAATGGTTGGACTCCATGGTCTAGTGGTTGGACTCTGATCCGATGGTTGGGGTTGATCCAATGGTTGGAGTAGGTGGTCCAGTGGTTGGACTCTGATCCAGTGGTTGGACTTGATCCAGTGGTTGTACTCCATGGTCTAATGGTTGGAGTCTGATCCAATGATTGGACTCAATGATCCAGTGGTTGGACTTGGTGATCCAATGGTTGGATCCAACAGTTGGACTCCATGATCCAGTGGTTGGACTTGATCCAATGATTGGACTCAGTGATCCAGTGGTTGGACTCCATGATCCAGTGGTTGGACTTGGTGATCCAATGGTTGGACTCCATGGTCTAATGGTTGGATCCAACAGTTGGACTCCATGATCCAATGGTTAGACTCGGTCATTGAGGGTTGGACTTGATCCAGTGGTAGGACTTGGATTCACGATGCAGCCGTTGGATTCCTGGTCCAGTGATTGGACTCAGTGATCCAGTGGATGGATTTGGAGATGTGATGGTTGGATTTGGTGACCTGATGGTTGGATTTGGAGATTCCATGGTTGGATTTGGTGATCCAGTGGTTGGATTTGGAGATGTGATGGTTGGATTTGGTGATCCAGTGGATGGATTTGGAGATGTGATGGTTGGATTTGGTGATCCAGTGGTTGGATTTGGTGATCTGATGGTTGGATTTGGTGATCCAGGGGTTGGATTTGGAGATCTGATGGTTGGATTTGGTGACCTGATGGTTGGATTTGGAGATTCCATGGTTGGATTTGGTGACCTGATGGTTGGATTTGGAGATTCCATGGTTGGATTTGGTGTTCTCATGGTTGGATTTGGTGATCTGATGGTTGGGTTTGGTGACCTGATGGTTGGATTTGGTGATCTGATGGTTGGATTTGGAGATTCCATGGTTGGATTTGATGATCCAGTGGTTGGATCCAGGTGTATCCAGGTATAAGAGAGACCCAGAGGAACCTCAACCCTTTGGACTTTTCCTTCCCAGCCTGATTTCTGTCCCTTCCCCCTTTCCCAGGATTATTACAAGATCATTAAAACCCCGATGGACATGGGAACAATAAAGAAGCGCCTGGAGAACAATTACTACTGGAACGCCCAGGAATGTATCCAGGATTTCAACACCATGTTTACAAACTGCTACATCTACAACAAGGTACCCCCAGGGCCTGGATCCACCTTTTCCCACAGGGAATTTCCCTTGGGAGGAGCCTCTGCCGAGCTCGGCTCCGTTGGGAAAACAACCAGGATGGAAGGGGCCTTCCCTCCCCCTGGAATTCTCAGCAGAGATCTGCACTCCACACCTGGAAAATCCCAAAGGATTGGGTGGGAAAGGGAGGAAAATCCCAAAGGATTGGGTGGGAAATAATAGAGGAAAATCCCAAAGTGATGGAGGAGAAAGAGAGGAAAATCCCAAAGGGATTGGGTGGGAAATAATAGAGGAAAATCCCAAAGGATTGTGTGGGAAATTAGAGGAAAATCCCAAAGGATTGGGTGGGAAATAATAGAGGAAAATCCCAAAGGATTGTGTGGGAAATAATAGAGGAAAATCCCAAAGGATTGTGTGGGAAATAATAGAGGAAAATCCCAAAGAGATTGGGTGGGAAATAATAGAGGAAAATCCCAAAGGGATTGAGGGGAAATAGAGGAAAATCCCAAAGGGATTGTGTGGGAAATAATAGAGGAAAATCCCAATGGATTGTGTGGGAAATAATAGAGAAGAATCCCAAAAAATTGTGTGGGAAATAATAGAGGAAAATCCCAAAGGATTGTGTGGGAAATAGAGGAAAATCCCAAAGGATTGTGTGGAAAATAATAGAGGAAAATCCCAAAGGGATTGTGGGGAAAGAGAGGAAAATCCCAAAGGATTGTGTGGGAAATAATAGAGGAGAATCCCAAAGGACTGTGTGGGAAGCCAGGGATGTCATGGAATATTGAGCTTGGGGGTTTGGATCGAGTCGAGGGTTCGGATTCCCGGGAGCGCGGGGCCGATCCCGGGGCCTTTCCCCTGGGAATTCCCATCTGGAAACGCTCTCCCGGCCTGATTCCCGCTCTCCCCGTGTCCTGCAGCCGGGGGATGACACAGCCTTTGGAAGTCAGTAGGGAAAAGCCAGGGATATCATGGAATGTTGAGCTTGAGGGTTTGGATTCCCGGGAGCGCGGGGCCGATCCCGGGGCCTTTCCCTGGGGAATTCCTGCCTGGAAGTGCCCTCCCGGCCTGATTCCCGCTCTCCCCGTGTCCTGCAGTCTGGGCATGACACAGCCTTTGGAAGTCAGTAGGGAAAAACCAGGGATATCATGGAATGTTGAGCTTGGGGGTTTGGATTGAGTCGAGGGTTTGGATTCCCCGGAGCACGTGGAACCCTTTCCCCTGGGAATTCCCGCCTGGAAATGCCCTCCTGGCCTGATTCCCGCTCTCCCTGTGTCCTGCAGCCGGGGGATGACACAGCCTTTGGAAGTCAGTAGGGAAAAGCCAGGGATATCATGGAATGTTGAGCTTGAGGGTTCGGATTCCCGGGAGCGCGGGGCCGATCCCGTGGACCTTTGCCCTGGGAATTCCCGCCTGGAAACGCCCTCCCAGCCTGATTCCCGCTCTCCCCGTGTCCTGCAGTCTGGGCATGACACAGTCTTTGGAAGTCAGTAGGGAAAAGCCCGGGATATCATGGAATGTTGAACTTGAGGGTTCGGATTCCCGGGAGCGCGGGGCCGATCCCGTGGGCCTTTCCCCTGGGAATTCCCGCCTGGAAACGCCCTCCCGACCTGATTCCCGCTCTCCCCATGTCCCGCAGCCGGGGGACGACATAGTCTTAATGGCAGAAGCTCTGGAGAAGCTTTTCCTGCAGAAGATCTCGGAGATGAGCCAGGAGGAGACGGAAATCGTCATCGCCCAGACCAAGGGCCGGGGCCGCGCGCGGAAGGAAGCAGGTACGGACAGACCCCCATTCCCATGGAATTCCGGGGGGGAACGCCCGGCTCTGCCAGCCCCGGGAGTGCTGTCACCTTCCCTTTCACCAGAGCGGTTAATCGGGGCGTTAATTAAACCCTGGGGTGTTAATTGAGGTGTTAATTAAACCCCGGGATGTTTCTTGGGAAGCGGGATGGGCACGGCCCCGCTCCGGCCCCGTTCCCGGGGGGGGTCTCTGGAGAATCCAAGGATCTCCAAGGCCTCGTCCCTGCCTTCTGGGTGTCGTTTTGGGGAGAAAAAGGAGCGTTTTGGGGCAGAGTTTGGCACCAAAACACCCCTTCTGTTGCCGGGCGTTCGTGACTCCGGTGGAGCGTCGGCATTCCCGGAGGGAAAACACTGGGAAGGGTTGGATTGGATGTCCCTCAGCAACTGGGGGTGAAGCTGAGCTGTTCCAATCCACGGGAATCCCGTTGGTTCGGTCCCCCTCGGGTCTCTTGGCTGCTCTTTTCCTTCCTTCCCCGATGGAAAAACGTCACGTGGGGACGGAAAAACACGGGAGGCTCCCGAGAAAGCAGGGATGGACTGGGATGGACTGGGGTGGACTGGGATGGACTGGGATGGACTGGGATGGACTGGGGTGGACGGGGATGGACTGGGATGGATTGGGATGGACTAGGATGGACTGGGGTGGATTGGGATGGACTGGGGTGGATTGGGATGGACTGGGGTGGATTGGGATGGACTGGGGTGGACTGGGATGGATTGGGATGGATTGGGATGGACTGGGATGGACTGGGGTGGACTGGGATGGACTGGGATGGACTGGGGTGGACGGGGATGGACTGGGATGGACTGGGATGGACTGGGATGGACTGGGGTGGACTGGGGTGGACTGGGATGGATTGGGATGGATTGGGATGGACTGGGATGGATTGGGATGGACTGGGATGGACTGGGGTGGACTGGGATGGACTGGGATGGACTGGGATGGATTGGGGTGGACTGGGATGGACTGGGGTGGACTGGGATGGACTGGGGTGGACTGGGATGGATTGGGATGGACTGGGGTGGACTGGGATGGACTGGGATGGATTGGGATGGACTGGGGTGGACTGGGATGGACTGGGATGGATTGGGGTGGATTGGGATGGACTAGGATGGACTGGGATGGACTGGGATGGATTGGGATGGACTGGGGTGGACTGGGATGGATTGGGATGGACTGGGGTGGATTGGGATGGACTGGGATGTCCCAAGGGGGGGCATCCCAACCCCCTCCCTCCTCCCTGTAACTGCCCCCAGTGTCCATTCTCAGCCCTCGTTTATTAATTAGTGTTGGTTTGGGGTGGATAACGAGCTCCCCATCCCTGGAAAGGGGGTGAGGTGGGACATGGAACATCCCAAAAAACCCCTTTTCGGTGGCCAAAACCCTGAGGGGGAGGATCCCTTTCCAAAATCCATTGAAATCCCCCCTTTTTCCAGGGGAAGCCGTTCCCTGTGTCCTGTCCCTCCATCCCGTGTCCCAAATCCCTCTCCAGCTCTCCTGGAGCCCCTCGGTGTCCTCGGCAAACCCGCGGGAAAATCCACGGGAGACACCCGGGGGCGAATCCTGAGGGATTCGGGAACTGGTTGTCTGGGAAATAGGGGAAAATCCCAAAGTGACTGAGGGGAAAGAGAGGAAAATCCCAAAGGGATTGTGTGGGAAAGGGAGGAAAATCCCAAAGGATTGTGTGGGAAAGGGAGGAAAATCCCAAAGGATTGTGTGGGAAATAGAGGAAAATCCCAAAGGATTGGGTGGGAAGGGAAGGAAAATCCCAAAGGATTGGGTGGGAAGGGAAGGAAAATCCCAAAGGATTGTGTGGGAAATAATAGAGGAAAATCACAAAGGATTGTGTGGGAAATAATAGAGGAAAATCCCAAAGGATTGTGTGGGAAGGGAAGGAAAATCCCAAAGGATTGTGTGGGAAAGGGAGGAAAATCCCGACTCGTTTTTGCCGGAGCCCTCGGAGCTGCCGGAGGAGGGAATGTTCCGGTGCTGCCATCACCTGGCAGCCCCTGGAATGTGGGGTTGGAATGTTGGCTCCAGCAGAGCCGATCCCGAACGGGAACCGGCACGGCCGGAATTCCTTGGGGAACCACAAGCTCCCAGTGCAACGGGAATTCCCTGGGGAGCCACGAGCTCCCAGTTTGTTGGGAATTCCCTTGGGAGCCACGCACTCCCAATGGAATGGGAATTCCCTGAGAATCCACAAGCTCCCAGTGCAATGGGAATTCCATGGGGAGCCACGAGCTTCCAGTGTGTTGGGAATTCCCTGTGGATCCACGAGCTCCCAGTTTGTTGGGAATTCCCTGGGGAACCATGAGCTCCCAGTTTGTTGGGAATTCTCCAGGGAACCACAAGCTCCCAATGCAACGGGAATTCCGTGGGGAGCCACGAACTCCCAGATTGTTGGGAATTCCCTGAGGAGCCACGAACTCCCGGTTTGTTGGGAATTCCCTGAAGATCCACGAGCTCCCAATGCAATGGGAATTCCTTTGGGATCCACGAGCTCCCAGTTTGTTGGGAATTCCCTTGGGATCCACGAGCTTCCAGTTTGTTGGGAATTCCTTTGGGATCCACGAACTCCCAGTTTGTTGGGAATTCCCTGTGGGAGCCACGAGCTCCCACTTTGATGGGAATTCCCTGTGGATCCACGAGCTCCCAATGCAACGGGAATTCCCTTGGGATCCACGAGCTCCCAGTTTGTTGGGAATTCCTTTGGGATCCACAAGCTCCCAGTTTGTTGGGAATTCCCTTGGGAACCACAAGCTCCCACTTTGTTGGGAATTCCCTTGGGATCCACGAGCTCCCACTTTGTTGGGAATTCCCTTGGGATCCACAAGCTCCCAGTTTGTTGGGAATTCCCTTGGGATCCACGAGCTCCCAGTTTGTTGGGAATTCCCTTGGCATCCACGAGCTCCCAGTTTGTTGGGAATTCCCGTTCCAGCGGCTCAGGAGACGAGGGAAGGAAACAACCCCCAACCCCCTCTCTGTTCTCTCGGCAG
>NW_021938314.1:0-1801 GCF_001715985.3 Manacus vitellinus
GGAATGCCGGGGATGGAGGGATGTTCCCTCGGGAATGCCACGGGAATGCCGGGGATGGAGGGATGTCCCATCTCCCGATCCTCGGGAATGCCGCGGGAAGGACAAGGACGGATGTTCCCTCTCCGGTTCTTCGGGAATGCCGCGGGAATGCCGGGGATGGATGGATGTCCCCTCCCGATCCTCGGGAATGTCGTGGGAAGGACAAGGATGGATGTTTCATCTCCGGTTCCTCGGGAATGCCGCGGGAAGGACGGGGATGGAGGGATGTCCCCTCGGGAATGCCGCGGGAATGCCGGGGATGGATGTCCCATCTCCCGATCCTCGGGAATGCCGCGGGAAGGACAAGGACGGATGTTTCATCTCCGGTTCCTCGGGAATGCCGCGGGAAGGACCGGGATGGATGTCCCCTCTCCGGTTTCTCGGGAATGACGTGGGAAGGACAAGGACGGATGTTTCATCTCCGGCTCCTCGGGAATGCCTCGGGAAGCGCAGGGATGGATGGATGTCCCCTCCCGATCCTCGGGAATGTCGTGGGAATGCCGGGGATGGATGGATGTCTCCTCTCCCGATCCTCGGGAATGCCGCGGGAAGCCCAAAGCCCGGCCCTGCCTGGAATTTTGGGGGGGCAGAGCTGGGAGTCCTCGGGATCGGGCGGGAGGATGGAATTGTTCCCCGCAGGGAGGTGTTCTGTGGGACAATCTGGGATATTATCCCTCGGGATCCCCATTTTCACCCTCCCCGAGCCCCTGGGGATGGAATTCTTCCCCTCAAGGAGTTATTTCGGGAACAATCTGGGATATTATCCCTCGGGATCCCCATTTTCACCCTCCCCGAGGCTCGGGGGATGGGATTCTTCTCCTCGGGGAGGAATTCTGGGGGACAATCCCAATTATTCCTCGGGATCCCCATCTCCATCCTCGCTGTGGGATGGAATTGTTCCCCTCAAGGAGTTATTCTGTGGGACAATCTGGGATATTATCCCTCGGGATCCCCATTTTCTCCCTCCCCAAGGCTCTGGGGACAGAGTTTTTCCCCTTGGAGAGGTATTTTGGGGACAATCTGGGATATTATCCCTCGAGATCCCCATTTTCACCCTCCCCGAGCCCCTGGGGATGGAATTCTTCCCCTCAAGGAGTTATTTTGTGGGAACAATCTGGGATATTATCCCTGGGGATCCCCATTTTCACCCTCCCCGAGCCCCTGGGGATGGGATTCTTCTCCTCGGGGAGTTATTTTGCGGGACAATCTGGGATATTATCCCTCGGGATCCCCGTTTTCACCCTCCCCGAGGCTCGGGGGATGGGATTCTTCTCCTCGGGGAGGAATTCTGGGGGACAATCCCAATTATTCCTCGGGATCCCCATCTCCATCCTCGCTGTGGGATGGGATTCTTCCCCTCGGGGAGGTATTTCGGGAACAATCTGGGATATTATCCCTGGGGATCCCCATTTTCACCCACCCCGAGGCTCGGGGGATGGGATTCTTCCCCTTGGAGAGGTATTTTGCGGGACAATCCGGGATATTATCCCTCGGGATCCCCATTTTCACCCTCCCCAAGCCCCTGGGGATGGAATTGTTCCCGTCGGGGAGGAATTCTGGGGGACAATCCCAATTATTCCTCGGGATCCCCATCTCCATCCTCGCTGTGGGATGGAATTCTTCCCCTCGGGGAGTTATTTCGTAGGACAATCTGGGATATTATCCCTGGGGATCCCCATTTTCACCCACCCCGAGGCTCGGGGGATGGGATTCTTCCCCTTGGAGAGGTATTTTGCGGGACAATCCGGGATATTATCCCTCG
>NW_021938315.1:0-7242 GCF_001715985.3 Manacus vitellinus
TCGGAACGGCCAAAGCGACACGAAAAAAGGTTCCAGCAAAGCTTATTCCAAGGAAAAAGCAGGGACAGCCGCCCAGGGCTGCTGCGCAGCCCCTTAAGTACAGTTTTTGAACACACGTAATGCACACGGATAGGACAGTTCAAACTTTCACACCAGAATTCTTACAGATAATAGGTGCATTTTCTAAACTCTACTTTCTCACAACAACTTTGCTCTTTCTCAAAACAGCCCAGTTCTTTCCCACAACAGTCCCGAGCACCTGCTCTTATTTTTCTCTCATGTTGATGTTCTTCCCAACCACTCTCGTTCAAAACAGGTCCCTGTTCTCATGAGACAGTGCTCCTGTTCTCATGAGACAGTGTTCTCTGTTCCCACGGGACAGCTTCTTCAGGATGCATCAGTATGTTGTCAGGATCAGGGCCTCCATTTTCAGTCCTCTCTTTCAGTCCATCTCAGGGGTATACTTTGATCTGGTGAACATCTATTGCTTCGTCAGTATGTGCCAAGGTGCTGACAGACCCGCTGTCACCCGTGACAGCAAAGGACTCTAAGGGGCCTCTCTTGCAGGAATGTTGGTATCACTTTCAGGACAGGGCAGGAGCCATAAGCATTCCCTCTGTTGGGTGCTGGTGGAGATGGCTCAAGGTTTCTCAGCAGGCTAAATTTGGGGTTTGCTGCTTTCTCTCTCCACCCTGTTTTTGCAACCCAGGCACAGGGCTAGGTAGGTGCCTTATTCCTGCTGTCTTTGAAAGAGAGATCCCCTCTCCTTTCCTCACACTTCTCTAAAGTCTTCTTCCAAAGGTGAGTTTGTTTTGTTCCGAAAGTGAGGTTTTTTTCCCAAGGACCTGGGAGATATTTTGACTGTGGCTCTCGTGAGCAGCAGTACCTTTATTGGCTTGCTGAGATGGGATCTGCTGAAACTTTCACTGTGTAACAACAACTGAGACTAAGGGGTGGACTGAATAGTAGAAAAGTTTAGACAGCAGTTTGTCAGATGTTCTTCTCTTTACTCTTTTACTCTTTACTTGTTTCCTACTGATTAACTTTCTTCTGTTCTCTGGACTGAATCCAGTCCCTTGCTATGACAGCCTTTCGTGTCAGGGAATCCTGTCCTGGCATTAACAAGCACTGTTTCAGAGTGTAAATCCTCCCACTGCTTCTGAGAAACCATCTCATAATCTCACCTCAGGTTCTCAGAAGCATTCTCCTAATCTCTACTCTAAATTTATTTCAGTCCTTTGCTTCAACTTTTTCAATGTCACTTTCTATCAGTCCACAGAGATCACTTACAAAGGGCAATCATGTCCCCTCTTCATCTTCATTTTTGCAGGACAGTGGTGCTGCAAGTATTTCTCCAATTCTTGTACAGTCAATCTTCTGTTCCCAATTATCCTTTTCTTGCTTCTGTTACAGCGATGTTTCCTCTTTTGTCACAACTAACCTGACCAGAACTGTGTGCTTATTGACACTTCTCCACAGTCACATACAGCAGAATGAATAATTCCTTATCTCAACAGTAAAAAAAAAAAGTAGGATTGTATCAGCTTTTTATAGCTTCCTGTTCTCCCTCATCTTCTCTCATTTCCCATTAATAAACTCTCAAGATCTAGCAATAATTTCTTTCTGTAGATGTACATTTCTTGGCCCTTGCACAACTACACCTTTTTAATTTCTATTATCCCAGTACTCGAGCAGGTCTGTTTCTTCCCCTCTGACATTTTTCTCCTCGGTTTATTGACAGTACTTCCTAACTTGCTGCCAAAACAAATGATCAATTTCTTACCTTTTATGCTGAGGTCACTGATGGAAATATCAAGTAAAATTAGTCCCAGTGCTGATTCTCAAAAAACACATCTGAAGTGTGCTTCCAGACAGTAAACTCTTCCTGTCGTATGATCTATTCCCATATGCCTTTTAACGGGACCTTTTGAACCTGTCAGCTTTTTAGCAATTCTATCTTGTTCTGTTTTGGTAAAAATTCTCTATGAGGCTCAGAACATGAAATGCTTTACTCCAGTCCAGAGAGATGAGAGCCTGAGCACTGCCTGTGGTGGGACCCCTGGAGGTCAGGTAGTCATCTGAATATGGGAAAGAACTTCTTCACTGTGCAGTGACCATGCACTGGAACAGATTGCCAGAGAGGTTGTGGAGTCTTCCTCACTGGAGATACTCAAGAACTGTCTGGACACACTCCTGTGACCAGTGCTCTGGGATGACCCTGCTTAAGCAGGGAGGTCAGACCAGATGATCCGGTGTGGTCCCTTCCAGCCTCACCCATTCTGTGATTCTGTGAATCCCCCTGCCAAGGCAGGGTCACCTGGATCAGATGACACAGGAACACAGAAGGGCTTTGAATGTGTTCAGAGAGGGAGATTCCATGATCTCCCTGGACAGCCTCTTCCAGTGCTCTGCCACTCTGGGTGTAAAAAATTCTTCCTCATATTGAGGTGGAAGCCCTTGCATTTTAGTTTACAGTCATTACTCCTTGTCCTGTCTTTGGACACCACTAAAAAGAGTCTAGAACCATCCTCTTGGTACCTGCCTTTGAGTTGTTTATCTGCATTAATGGGATCTCCTCTCAGACTTCTTTTCTTAGATTATACAGGCCCAACTCCTGTATAGAAAGGCGATGCAGTCCTTTAATCATCTTTCTGGCTTCCACTGGACCCTCTCCAGTAACTCCTTGTCTGTCTTCAACTCTGGAGCCTGTAGTTGGACACAGGGGCTGAGTAGAGAGGGAGAATCCCCTTCCTTGACCTGATGGATACATTATTCCTGAGGCACCCCAGGATATAATTGTCCCTCCTGACCTCAAGGGCCCACTACTGGCTCATCATCAACTTGTCATCCACCAAGACTCCCAGGTCCTTCTCTGCAGAGTTGCTCCTCAGCAGGTCAGCCCCAGCCTGTCCTGGTACTTGGGGTTATTTCTCCCCAGGTGCAGGACACTCCACTTGCCCTTGTTGAACCTCATTAGGATCCTCTCCACCCAACTCTCCAGCCTATCAAGGTCCCGCTGAATGGCAGCACAGCCTTCAGGTGCATCAGCCACTCCCTCCAATTCCATCTCATCAGCAAACTTGCTGAGGGTACATTCTATCTCCTCATCCAGGTTGTTGATAAAAATATTAAACAGGACTGGTTTCAAACTTGTGCTCTGCGGGGTCACCACCTCTGAGCAGCTGTCAGCTGGATTTAACACCATCCACCACCACTCTCTGGGCTCATGCTTATTTTAATAAATGTTCCCTGCATTGTCATCCCCCATACTAAGACAGGTAGAGAAAATGTTTTATATTTTGATTCTGGAAGACAGTTCAGGAAATGTATATCTTTCTTTGCCCTCTGTTTCCTTTGGGATCATCTTTTACCCTGTTTTGTTTTTCTTACGAAAGCAGGAGATCAGCATCCCATTTCTCCCATGTTTTGTCAGACTTGCCTGAAGAGATGGCAAATTCTCTAGGGCAAAATTTTCCTCCAACTATGTGCCTGAACTGGGTCTATTTTTCGCTTAGTGATAGTAATCAAAGACAAAAATGTTAACCCCACCTCCTTCTTTGTTTACTGAAAGAGGTGAGGGGGTATCAGGAAACAAAAGAATTAGGTTTTTAGGTATAAATTAGCATGAAATTAGCACAGATACAATGTAGTGGAAAGAACCAGGGCTTTATAATAATTTTGCAAAAATTTCTGTGTAATAATGTGCATAGTAAAACTTGAAAAGTATTTAAAAGCAATGAAATGATACTACTTTGTTAAGAGACTTTTTTTTTTTTTTAAATCCCAGCCATGGAAGCAGAAAATGCAGCTTCATATCCAAAGGTGCATGGAAGGAGCAAACTATAATTTTAGTATGTTATGAGAAAGATAAAATACATCTTCCAAATACACCACAGAAATCACTGCCTTGCAGTTGTGTCTGTGGCTTATATGACTTGAACATTCCAAACTCTATTTTGTAGCATCATTGATGTTTCCTTCTATCTCATAAATGCCCACTAAAATAGAAGCAGCTTGTATTTTCAATTCAGGGAATGGCAGTTATGTGCTGGGATCAGATTGCAAATCAGTCATATTTTTGTGGTATACTTCTGCAGGTTGAAGTTTTATCTAGTTTCTCTCACTTAGAAAACTTCGGAATCTCCATTCTGATATTCTCCTTAATTCAATCTGAAACTATACAAGAATTACTTAATCCACAAACAAGTGAGTGTATTAATGCTATCTGAATTATCTGAATTGCCCATTCATCCAAGTGTAGAGAGATTTTTCCAGAAGGAAAGAGCTTTTTAAACAAATAAGGGTAATTACCTACTGATCATTTATCTAAGAAAGCAATACAAGACAATAGCCTTAAAAAGCTAAAACCCAAACATGAGTGTAATTTATGAAACCATGCTAAATAATTTGCCTGAAAACTTTGATTTGACTTGAAAAATTGAAGAATATTAGTTGGAGAATATCAAAAAACAAAGAATTTCCATCCTTGTTCAGACAACTTCTACATGCCACAAATTTATTAGACTCAGAAATGGGTATATGTCTTTATCTTGATTCTGGATGCTTTGGTATGGTACAAACAAAAGATTCTGAAAATTGCATGTAAATGTAAGCTACAATTTAGAGGGAATTTAAGTTCCTAAGCCTACAGATCGTTATGCAGAAATTCCTCTTGGCCAGTTCAGTGCCTGACAGAAGGTAACGATTCACATCACAAATTCTAACACCTGGCTGTGCACCATCTGTGTGCAGTGGTGCTTTCACTCCTCCCCTGGTCACTGGGGATTTACTCAGCACATTCAGTGCAGTGTAGAGAATTAGCTGTCAGATCATACACTGGCATCTGCCTCGTGTGAGCCAAATGGCTCTCCCAATTCTACTGTGTGGGCACAACCCAGCAGCCTAAATACAGGAGTGTGGCATTGTTTGACGTGTTGTGGAGTGCCCAAGGCGTCTGCACAGGGGCTTTAAAAAAATAACACTGGACCTAGAGGTGACTGCTGTACTTCTGGAGCAGCAGCTGGAGTCTAGAGGAGCTGTTTTAAGGCTTCTCGTAGTAGATGGACAGATTGTGACAGGACAAGGGGCAGCGGGTTTAAAATAAAAGAGGGCAGGTTTAGATCAGATGTTAGGAAGAAATTCTTTGCTGTGAGGGTGGTAAAGCACTGGACCAGGCTGTGCAGAGAAATTGTGGCTGCTCCATCCCCAGAAGTGTTCAAGGACAGGTTGGATGGGACTTGGAGCAACTTGGGCTAGTGGAAGGTGTCCCTGCTCATGGCAGGGGGGTTTGGAACTAGGTGATCTTTAAGGTTCCTTCTCAATCCAAAATATTCTATGACTTTATGATTCTGTGGTTCTAGATGCCTATGTGTTGGTGATGAAGTTGATCCTCTTAACTCCGTTATCTGTGTGAGTTTAGATGCTCAGCTCATACCTGTCTGGCGTCTTCAGGTGAGCTGACTGCTGTCCCAAAGGGACTGTAGGTTTGCTGTACACACTTAGATACAGTTTGGATGCAATGCCTACAGGCACTGCTTTTAACCACTTTTTTCCTACCTAAAGCCATTTTGGATCCACAGACCAGTTGTTCAACCTGAATCACCTGGTTTTAGCATGGGTTTCTAGTACCACTGGAGATGCTTTAAGGCATCCCACCTGGCCTCAAGGTCTCCCACACAACCTTGCATTGAAGGTAACCATGGTCTTGTATCTTGAAAAACCCAGATAAAAGAGAGGATAATTTAATCAGTCTTTTACATTACATCATTATTAATTTTTCCTCTTGCCTTGTCCATTCTGCTCAATGATGTTCATAATGAGGTTACCAAGTAGATTGAAGGGAGTGCAGGACTACAGAGAAGGCAGGTCTGTGTTGAGCTGAATCCATGCACAGCAAAGTGATCCCAGTTGATAGGGCTGAAGGAGGTGAAACAAAGCAGAGTTTAGCTCTGGAGCCCAGATAAGACAACAGGATGGAGGTGCTGCTGTTATGGATTAATTCTGTTTTCTTATTTAATAACTTCCCACTCTATACAGCACATAATCAAACCAGAAGGCAGGACTGGGTACCTTGTCTTCTTCATTTTCCTAAATAATCAGAGATTTCTGTTCCTATAGGCAAAGAAACCACAAAACAGCCCTAAAAAGAAAACCTTGATGCAACAGATGCAAACACTCAGAGCCACATGAGTGCAAACATTTCCATGAACATGTGTGTGTTAACACGTGAACAGAAAATCCTGGATTGTGTGGCACAGTGCTCTGAAATAAATAGGGAAAAAATGAAAATTCAAATATTCATGTTGCAGAAACCACACAGGGACTGACTTCCTTACCAGCTCTGTGCCATCAGTATGCAACACCATCAGCAAGCTGCATGTCTGATCTCTTTTACAAGCTGCTGGAACAGCTGATAAAAGTTTGAAAATAGCTGTGCTTTTTCATTTTCATGGTGAAATTTATGTCTTGCACAGTTTACTTCCAATGCAAAAGAAATATAAAACGTGCAAACACAATCCATGAAGGAGCACAAGCAGATCTGTCTCCTTTTAGTGATTTTTTAAGCTCTGTAGCAGCACTTTGCGTGTTCTGTTGCACCTGTGATGCATAATGAGGCTCCATATTCACAACTGCATTTTTTCAGAGCTGGTTTAAACTGCATTAAAGCCCCAACCTTGGCATTTACACCTTCACTTTTACTGCTGTACTGTAAGAGTCTCACATTCAAAATCTCCTCTGTCATACTCAGTTTTCATGTAGCCTGTGTGACAGAAATCAGACCAAGAGGTGTCACAGGTATAAGGGCCTCATGTTCTGGTGCAGTTAAACTGCTCAGAAAGGCCTTATTTTAGTGTCTCCATCACTCCTAGACCACAGTAGAATTGGGGAATTGCATTTCATTTGCATTTTCTTCCATTCCTATAACTTTCTCAGGGAAAAAAAAAATAATGAAGGCTATCAAGCTTTAGGCATTTGATTGTTTTGCCATCAATATAAGGTTTTGTTATTTTGACAGGTTCATATTCACCCTGATAGAGAACAGCAGTAACTTGCTTATTCACATTGGTGAACTTGGAAAATTACTTTTTTCAAACAATCTTTCTTCCTTCTGGTTTTTGAGCATTAGGCATTGACTGCAAACTGCCACATGGATATTTATTCTTATTGGTAAAATATTTTCTTTTTTTTTTTTTTTTTTTTAATAAACTCCAGAGTTTACAAAGTTGAGGGGGGAAGTAAGAT
>NW_021938316.1:0-28853 GCF_001715985.3 Manacus vitellinus
AGCATCAAGATCACTTGGAGAACACCTCTATCCCCTCTTCTCTGAACTAAAAAATAGCCATAATTGAATTAAAAAAAATACAAACTTTGAAGACTTGTTTTGAAATTGCCTTGAAGACAATTAAAGGAAGACAAAGAGATCCTGAGGGATTTCTGCATTTTAATGAGCCCCACAGTGTGTTTGCAGCCCAGCCCATGATCCTGAGGTACTGAGAGAAGATTGAAGCAGCTGCTGAAGAAGTCAGAAGCCAAAGTGCAAGTGCCTTGAAGCATTGCTGGGCCCCACTGAGGGCAGGCACTGCCAAAGCCTCCCCAGGGACTCCTTGGAGCAGCTCCTTGGAGGCCAGGAGTGCAGGCAGACAAAGGCTCTGGGCAGGCCCCTGCAATGCTGAGCAAAGCCTGCCTTGGTTTTGTGGAGCACAAAGGCCAAGGCCTGAGCCCCAGGCCCTGGCCCAGCAGATCCTGTCCCTCCCGGCTGGCTCAGGGCTGTTTGGGGGGCACTGGGATGGCAGGGGGAGGAACAACAAAGGCCCAAAACTGGGCAACCCCTGCCAGGCTCCTGAGGGAGGGGCGAGGCAGAAACCAAGTGCAGAACCTGCCAGGAAAGTGTCTTGTGGTGGCCTGAGTGGCAGAGGCAGCTGCCAGAGGCAAGGGGACAAAGGCCTGGGTGCCTTTGGGCCTTGCAGCCCTGCCAGAGCCCTTGGCCATCTCTCCTGCAGGCTGTCCTGCCCTGGCCCTGCTGCTGCTCTGGCCTTGCAGGCTGCACACACCCCTCCTGCTTTCCCACCCCCTCCCAGCAGCATTTCTAGACCCTCCCTGATGTCTCTGCACCAGCTCTGGCTGTTGCCATGTGCACTTGGCCTTCTGAACTTGGATCCTGAGCCCCTGTGCCACAGGACATGCCTGCCAGAGCCCAGGCCCTTCTCCTGGGAGTCGCTGCAGAGCTCCTCAGGGCCCTGCCCTCATCTCGGGGTCATTCTGCCTCCAGGACAGGATTGGCCTCTTTGGCTTGTAAAACTCCAGGAGGTTTTTGTTGCCAGACCCCAGAGCTCCTCAGGGCCCCTGAGAGTGACTCTCAGATGGGGCAGCTCTCAGGGGTGTGCACAGACTTGAAAATACATTTTGTCCCAATGTACAAAGAGATAATAAAGATGTTCTATAGTGGTGTTAAACGGCTGGTCACTGAGGGATTTCATCAGGAAGTTGCTACCAAGAGGACTTTGTACTATGGATTTTATTTGACACTCTGCATTCAGCAACTTCCCACCCACCACATCTTCCACTTCTTCAGTCCAGCTCTCACCATTCTGTCCATAAGGAGACCACAGGACACCATGTCAAGGCCTTGATAAAGTCTGGGCACACAACATCCCCTTCTATTCCCTCCCACAGGGGTTCTGCAATCCCTCCCTTGTCCTTCCCATGCCTGGCAATGGCTGCAGGAGGACTTGCCCTATCCCCTTCCCTGCTGAGCCTGAGCAGTCTGGAACTCTGCCAACCCTCCTTGCTGCCCTGTTTGCAGACTGGTTCCATGTCAGCCTTTGCCAAGGCCCCAGGAAGCTCTGGGATGGCTCTGGCCTTTCCAAGTGTTTGGGAGAGGTCTCCCAGTGACACTGCCCAGCCTTCTCAATATCCCTGACACCAAAACCTTTTCCATATCCCACACTTCCAGAGGAGTGCCCAGGACACAACACAGGTTGTCCTGGTGGTTCTGGAGAATGAGAAGGGATTTCTTCCTCGAGGCCAACCCCTCCAATTGGATTTGAGTGCAGCTGAAAGGTTCCCTCAGCATTTTGCCCAGTGCCTCCCTGCCCTGAAGGTTTCTGGCCCTCAGGCTGGAGCTGAGGGGGTTGGGCAGGTGCCTGAGGAGGGGGTAGAACAAGAGCTGTGTCCAACTGTGCCAGGAGGGCTGTGCTGGGCAAGGATGAGGAGGTTGCAGAAAACAGTGGCACTGGGGAGGGGAGAGGAGCAGGTGGAGAGACCTTGTGCCTGCCCACGCTGGGCAGGAGCTGCCCCAGGATGGCAGCTCTGAAGCACTCCCAGGATGTCCCTGGGAACAGGAGGGGAAGACTGGATCTGAAAACGGAACCTGGAAAGCAGAGAGCAGGAGTGTCATGGGGACACTGCAGGAGAGTTCCAGCCCTGGAGCAAGGTCACAGAAGAAGTGACCCAGTACATGCAGTGGCCTCAGAAGATCCCACAGCATTCTGGAGATGCTGTAAGGGAGCCCAGCTCTGCTTCACAAGTTCCCAGGGCCTGTCCCTGCCTGTGCTCCAAGGGCTTCCAGCCCACAGGACTGTGTTCAGAGAGCACTCAGGCCTTACCCCAAGAAAGGGGCTCAGGAGGACAGTGTGGAAGTGGCAAGAGAGCAGCTCTGCAAAGACCAAGCCCTGCTGCTCCCTGGCAGTGCTGCTGGGCTGGGATTATTGTCCCCTTCCTGTTTGCAAATACCCCCTGTCCTGCAGTGTGCTGTCCTTTAGGAACAGCTAAGAAGAAGGGTCTTGGACAAAGAAGGCACTGCAGGGTCCTTTATTGTGTTTAAATAGTTAGAGTACAATTCATCATTTTTACATGTCTGGGTCAAATTCAATGGGTAGACACTAAGTTAGAAGGCAGATGCATAATTATATTTCATTGTACAGAAAATTATTGGAACAAGAACCCAATGACCTCCATGAAAAACCTGAGCAGGAAGGTTGGGTCATTAAGGAATCCCATTCTGAATGCTACACACCAGAACATAGGCACTTTATTGCTCCTGAAAAGCATCCTGAAAAGCTCCTGAAAAATCATCATTTTTCTCAGGGCATCCTTGAGCTCCTGGTTCCTGAGGCTATAGATGAAGGGGTTCAGTGCTGGAGGCACCACTGAATACAGAACTGACAAAGCCAGATCCAGGGATGGGGAGGAGATGGAGGGAGGCTTCAGGTAGGCAAAGGTGCCAGTGCTGAGGAACAGGGAGACCACAGCCAGGTGAGGGAGGCAGGTGGAAAAGGCTTTGTGCTGTCCCTGCTGCGAGGGGATCCTCAGAACAGCCCTGAAGATCTGCACATAGGACAACACAATGAAAATGAAACAACCAAACACTAAACAGGCAGTAATCAGTAAAACACCAAGTTCCCTGATGTAGGATTTGGAGCAGAAGAGTTTAAGAATCTGAGGAACCTCACAGAAGAACTGGCCCAGGGCATTGCCCTGGCACAGGGGCAGGGAAAATGTATTGTCTGTGTGCAGCAGAGAATAGAGAAAGCCAGTGGCCCAGGCAGCTGCTGCCATGTGGGCACAAGCTCTGCTGCCCAGGAGGGTCCCGTAGTGCAGGGGTTTGCAGATGGCAACGTAGCGGTCGTAGCACATGATGGTGAGGAGGGAAAACTCTGTTCCAAGAAAGAAGACAAGCAGAAAGGCCTGTGCAGCACATCCCATGTAGGAGATGGTTGTGGTGTCCCAGAGGGAATTGTGCATGGCTTTGGGGACAGTGGTGCAGATGCAGCCCAGGTCTGTGAGGGAGAGGTTGAGCAGGAAGAAGCCCATGGGGGTGTGCAGGTGGTGGTCACAGGCTACGGCGCTGAGGATGAGGCCATTGGCCAGGAGGGCAGCCAGGGAGATGGCCAGGAAGAGCCAGAAGTGCAGGAGCTGCAGCTCCCGCCTGTCTGTGAATGCCAGGAGGAGGAACTGGGTGAGGGAGCTGCTGTTGGGCATTTGCTGCTTCTTAGCACAGGGTCTGTTCAAAAAAGGAAAGGACAGGGAACAGTTAAGACAGACCTCTGTGAAAAAGCAACTCCATTTCTAAAAGAAATCGATGTGTCAAATGTCACCAAATGCACTGCCAAGGAGTCAGTTTTGCTCTGCTGCAGTGGGACATGGAATTTTTTGGTAGAGCTCTCACACACACAAGGAATGTCAGATGTAACAGACCTTGAGTACAAAAGTTCCATCTCTACACCCATGACTCAAAAGAGCTGGGGCTGCAGAGCAGAAGCTTAGTCTGTCCTTAGAATAATTGTACCTGTGTTTTTTATTTTTACCATCACACCTGGGGAAGGTTCTTTTCCACTGCAGGAATCCTCATTTCTATGGCCCAGCACACAGTGCCCAGCAGAGCTGCAGGGAAGGGCCCCCAGAGCTGCCTGAACACCCCCTCCCCCAGGCACTTGCCCCCCACTCCCTGCCCAGGGCTCTGCTGCCTGGTGCTGTCCCTGCCAGCAGCTGCTTCCCTGGGCTCAGGGCTGAGAAAGTGACACTGATGCTGTCTATAAGACAGTTTTGATGTCTGACACTCTCAGGTTCAATCCCCTCTAATCTAACAGAGTTCATGTTTCAGTGCCTCCTCCTGTGCTCAGAGATTCATTTCCCTGTTGCAGTCAGCACCCAGACAACCCAGAGTATAACACTGAAAGAACTGGTTCATTCTCTTTAAGGTACCCCCTGCCTGTCTGTGCCTCTTGCAAATACCTTCTGGGAAATTTCCTGCTTAGATCTGGAGCTGTGACCAGCCCTCATCCCTGCAGCCCACTTTGGAGATCAGAAGGACTCTGCCCTGCTCTGCCCTCCCAGGAGTTGTTCCTTCCCCACAGCCCTTCTCCCCCAGCCCCGTGGCAGCTCCTTGGCCGGGCTGAGAGCTGAGCCTGGCAGGCAGCAGAGTCCCTGCCCCAGCACACAGAGCCCTGGGGGCAGGACCCTGCTCTGCACCACAGCCCTGGGCACCCCTGGCTGCACCCCCACCTTCCCACCCCACAGCCAGCCCTGCCACAGGGAACCTTCTGGCCCTGGGCCTCTGATGGGGCAGCAGCAAGTCCTGCTCTGCAGCAGCTTCTCCTGCTGCACCCCAGCAAATCCAGCAGAGCCATCCTGACAGCTCCTGCCACTGCTGCCATTTGGCAGCTGGGAGAGGCACTTGCAGGAACTCACCTGCACTGCTCTGCAGCCACAGCCTGACCGTGGCAAAGGGCTGGCAAGGTTCCTGCCCTGAGCAGCTCTGCCCTGTCCTCCCACCCCAGGATCCCTTGAACCTCCTGCTCCCTTCTCCTCTCTGCCCTTGCTGCCTGCAGCTCCTGCCCTGCTCTGCCATATGGCCACTTCCCCTGCACTGCAGCAACTGGGAGAGTCCTGCTGAAAGGTCCTGGAAGCTGTGGGATGTGGTAGCATTAGGAGATGCCTCCAGGAAGGCAAGTTGAACTTTCCTACAGCCAGAGAATTCTTCCTTCAAATCCTGGGAAGGTTTCTCCCGTAGTGAGAGCTCAGTCACCTCCCAGCCCAGGCTGCCTCTCATCTCTCTGCCTTCTCTCCTGTGCCCTGGGTGCTGCAGGCAGTGCCCTCAGCCCTGCTGGGCTGTGCAGAGGAGCTGCTCACCAGCAGAGCTGTCTCTTTGAAGCTCTTCTTGCTTGCCAGGAGCTCCCTGTGTGCCAGGAGCCTGGCCCAGCTCAGCAGCACAGCAACAGCCCCAGGCATTTCATGACCCTCGGGGGACATTGAGGTTGTTTACATGAGACTCAGTCCCTGAGAGGAAGTTCAAACAACTTCTCAAGAAGTCAAAGTGAGATTGAAACACTAAAATTTCCTTTAGTGCTAATGAGTCTCAATGAGAGACACAACTGAGAACATGTCCCCAGGTTCCAGTTAGAGCAGAAAACTGCAGACAGTGATGACAAGGATGGACAAGCAAGGGAAAGGTGGCTCTGATGCTGAAGAAACCTTGACTTGTTTTCTTAATCCAAAGGGCCATACCCTGACCCCCAGCCTCTGGGAAGGCAGATGCTGTCCCTGCCTCATTCCTCAGGGCTCTTCCTGGGGCACTGGGATGTGGGATGTGCAATGCCAAGGGCAGGACCATGGGGTGGCACCTGCCAGGCTGCTGAGCAGGGACAAGGAGGCCATGAGGCCCCAGGGCTGCAAGGGGCACTCCCCTCCTCCTGGCATCAGGGGCACAGACAGCAGCCATGGCCAAAGGCCTGCAGAAGGTGGCTCTGTCAGGGCCTTTCAGCTTCTCCCCATCCCTGTCTCCTCTCCAGCCCAGGCTGTCCTACGGTGTCCATGCCCTGCCCCTTTCCCTGCAGGCTGTCGTCATCCCCCCGGCTGCCCCACCTGGCTGGCACCTTCCTGCACTGACATCTCTGCGTCCTCCCTGGCTCTTCCTGCACACACAAAGCCTTGGACTCATCCAGACTCCTTCTTGGTGACATATTGCACCACAACACTGACCTCAGAGGGAAATTTCTGACTTCTTGTCACCAGTCTAGGCCACCCCAGCTGCCCTTGGTGGCACTAGTTCTTTCTTAGGCTGTTTTCTGACAGGAAGAAAAACTCCACCAGCTCTGACACCCCCCTTCCAGACCTCTCAGGCTACTCCTCTACTGTCCTCAACCTTCACACCCCTGACCCCTGAGTCCTCAGCCTCTATATACGGGTCATGTGCTTGAGGACCCAAATTCCTTCCTGGGAGATCTCTGGGACCTCTCCAAGGTTTTGGAAGATGACAATAGAGTGCTCTGATCCCAGGAAACACAGAGGGACACTTTTTTCCAAGGGTTGTCTTGGCAGAATGAGGCACAATCTCTTTAAACTTTCTGGCACAAGGGAGCTCTGAGCTCTGGGTACGGAGGGAGGTCCAAGTGCCAACCACTGGAGTGGGAGCTACAAATCATCAGGGCTTGTGTTCTTTGGAGGGCCAGACACTGGTGAGAGTGGTGTGTGTGTGCACATGGAAGGACTTGAAGGGCACAATGAACTGTCTCAAAACACTGTCAAAGCAGGAAAATCCCATAAGGCACCACAACACATAAGCACTGGTGGCAAACAGGAAGGCCTTTAATTCCAAGGCCTAAAGGGAGGTGAAGCTTTGGAAGTAGCCCCCAGGACAGAATTGCACTGTGCAGAGTGTGGGAAAGAGCAGACAGCCCCAACAGGAAGCCAGGGCTGGTAAGGCAGGTCTGGGGAACCCATCCAGACAAAGATTCCCACCTGCAGACTGGAAGCACACCGGGCAAAACTCCCACCATGGCAAGGTGTGGGAAAGGAAGCAAGTCCTTGTAGATGTGCCAGCCCAAGCTGTGGGAACAGCATCTACCCCCCTGAATACCCAGGGCTTGGGCTGTATAAAAGTGATAGCCCAGAAGCACAACTTGGGGACCCTCCACCGAGCAGAGCAGGGTGAAGAAGGACCGGTGGGAGCCTCAGGGATCTCCATGGTGTGATCATCATGGCTGGGCTTCGCGAAAGAAGATTTGGGAAGGCTCTATCCACAAGTGTTACAGGCACGTTGGTGACTTATGAGGCCAATACGAGATAGACATATCGGATTGCAAAAGGCACAGTAGAAAGACTCTTTAGATGATAAATTCTGCAGAATGCGGTTCTTTCTGCATTGCCTTTTCTCCTCAAGAGTGATCCTGCGTGTGTTCTCAAAGGAGACAGCTGCGTTATAGATGGTGTGTCTCCAGGCCTCCCGATTGGAGGCCAGAGTAGACCAGTTATGGTGATCAATATGGCCAAGGCTGAGATGTTGTTTCAGGGAGTCCTTGTATCTTCTCTTTGGGGCTCCTCTCTTGCGGCAGCCGGTGGCAAGTTCACCATAGAGCAGGATCTTAGGGAGGCGGTGGTTGGTCCTTCATCCTTGAGACGTGCCCTGCCCAGCACAGCTGTGTTCTCAGCAACATGGCTTCTATACTTGTGACTGATGCTTGCTCTAGAACAGATGGATTGGTCAGATAATCTGACCAGTGGATGTTTAGGATTGTGCGGAGGCAGCGTTGATGGAAGCGTTCCAGGAGACGCAGGTGGTGGCGGTAGATGACCCATGATTCGGAACCATACAAGAGAGCAGACAGCACTGTGGCTCTGTAAACACTGATATTGGTACTTTTCTTCAAGTGTTTATTACACCATACTCTTTTGTGGAGTTTTCCAAAAGCACTCTATGCCTTTGCTAACCTGTTGTCTATCTCTGTCAATCTTACCATCTGTGGAGATGAGGCTACCTAGGTAATTAAACTGTTGGACTGATTTGAGCTCTGATTGGCCAGTGGTGATGTGGGGATGATGGGGGACTTCCTGAAGTGCAGGTTGATGGAGAACCTCTGTCTTCTTTAAGCTGACTTCCAGCCCAAAGAGCGCAGCAGCCTCAGCACAGCAGGATGTTAAACGCTGCAGAGCTGCTTCTGTGTGAGCAACAAGGGCGGCGTCATCAGCATAAAGCAGCTCCCAGACAAGATGGTTTAAGGTCTTGGTGTGGGCCTTCAGTCGCCTTAGATTGAATAGACTTCCATCAGTACAGTATCGAATGTAGATACCATCCTGATCATCGAGGTCTGCCGTGGCCCTTTGGAGCATCCTGCTAAAAAAGACTGTGAAAAGGGTAGGAGCGAGAACGCAGCCTTGTTTCACACCATTCTTAATTAAAAAGGGCTCAGAAAGTGTGTTGCCATATCTGACTTGGCCATGCTGATCCTCATGGAGTGAGATGATCATTTTAAGGAACTTGGGGGGACAACCTAAATGTTCCAAAATCTGCCACAGACCTTTTCTGCTCACAGTATCAAAAGCCTTGGTGAGGTCGACAAAGGTTACATAGAGACCTTTGTTCTGTTCCCTATACTTCTCTTGCAGTTGTCTGAGAACAAACACTGTGTCTGTGGTACTTCTGTTGGCTCTGAAACCACACTGGCTTTCAGGTAGAATTCCTTCTGCTATTAGTGGGTATTAGTCTGTTCAAAAGTATTCTTGCCAGGATTTGCCAGCAATGGAGAGCAGAGTAATACCTCGGTAGTTTGAGCAATCAGATTTAACTCCTTTCTTCTTATACAAAGTGATGATGACTGCATCACGAAGGTCTGATGGTAGTTCGCCGAGTTCCCAACAGCGCACCACGAACTCATGCAATTGTTTAGTATAATTCAACATTAAAAACAGCACCTTGGCACCAGCAGTAACTCACCACAGAGAGCTTGCATTGTTTGGATTCTCTGACCATTGTTTAGGTACTCTCAGAGCAGAGTATCCTGCCAGAAACGGCCCCTTGATTCCATGAGTTAGAAAAAACTCTCAGGGTTCCTTTTGTTCCATGGGGCCCTGCAGTGTCACAATGGCTCCTTGATTCCAGGATGTTCCAGAACATCCCAGGGTTCCCTTGGCTCCAAGAGGCTCCCCAGTGTCCCAGCAGCCCCTGGATTCCAGCAGGCCCTGCAGTGTCCCAATGGCCACTGGGTTCCAGGAGCCACAGCGGCTTGGCCGCCTGCGTCTGTTGCCCGGAGCCGCCGCCTCCCACGCGGGCTGCCCGCACTCACGCCGGGTTGCGGCTCACCCGCAGCCGCCGCCTCTGCCCCGGCTGCCACGGGACCCGGCACCGCCCCTCGGGCCTTGCCGCTGGCCGCCTCAGCGGCCACAGGGACACAGCCATGGGGGACCTTTGCTCTGACACTGATGGGGCCTGGCTTTGTTCTGCTTGGGGCTGGGCTTTGGGAAAACTGCTCTTCATTTTCATGCTCCACTGGAACAGCTCCTGAATTCCAAAGGTTTCCTAATCCAGGGGAGGGGTTTCTATGGCATCGGAGGTGCTGCCCCTCGGGACACATTGTCAATAAACCATCCAGCTGACTTAGATGGGTTGGCCTGTGATCAGTCAGTGCTCTATTCTGGTTCAATGTTGCCTTATAACCTTTTACCAAGCTCCCGTATTTTCTGAAATTTGCCAGTAAAAGTGTGGTTTTTGACCTCTTTAGAAAATGTGTGCAGTGTCTTCTCCCTTGCGGTCTCTCTCAAGGTATTAAAGGAAATGAAGGCCCTTATAAAATATTTGGAGGGTGGAAATTTTTGATGCATTTTATATTTTCAGAGTAAAACCCCTTTGCTGAGCTCGTAGCTCAAACCTGGGGTCTCACAGTCACCATCCCTGGAAGTGTTCAAAAAACATTGAGCTGTGGCACTTGAGGACACAGTTTAGTGGTGAAGATGCCAGTGTTGGGTTAATGGTTGACCTCCATGATCTCAGAGGTCTTTTCCAACCTTAACAATTCTATGATTCTGTGGTGATTCAACCACTTCCTGGACATTCTGTTCCAGTGCTTGATAACCCATAGCCATCCCTGTGATGCGGCAGCCAAGGAACAGACCAGTGATTTTCACAGTGTTCCTGGATCACAGGATGTCCAAACCCATTTCCATAAGCAGCTTGTCCTTCCTGCAGATCAGAGTCACCTGAAGCCTCCAGGCCCGCTACAATGGCAGAGACTCCCCAGGAAGAAAAGCCCTGTCCTGCCAGGCTGCCCAGCCCAGCCCTGTGTCTCTCTGGCCCTGGGGAGAGCAGGGTTTGCTCTCCTTGGGGCACCTCAGTCCCTCTGCCATTGCCATCTGCCCCCACCCCAGCAGGCTCTGGAGCAAAGCACGGCTGAGGTCCAGCACAGCTCTGCTCTGACAGAAAGAACCTGCAGTCAGGGACAGGAAGAGGACAAAGTCTTGTTTAACCAGCCTGAGGAATAATGGGATCAAAGACCTCCTGTATTCCTGGGCACTTCAATGACCCTGTGGATCAGGTTTGGTAGCAGGGAGGGGGCTGCAGGTTTCCCTTAGGGAAGAGGAGATCAAGAGTTGACTCTGTGTCAGAGAGAGCCAGTTTCAGGTGGCTCCAAAATGGACCAGCCAGTGCCCAAAGCTGAGCCAAAAAGCAATTCCAGAGGCACCTCTGTGATAACCCTTTGGAGAAAGGATAAAATCCAGGGTGCTGCAACCCAGAGAGGAGTGAGAGAAATGGGGAAGAAACAACCCTGCAGGCACCAAGGGGAGTGGAGAAGAAGGAGTGAGAGAGCCTTGGTGGGCACCTGGCAGCCAAAAGCCAACCCCCAGCCCTGAGAGCCACAGCTCAGCCCAGCACTAGCTCCTTTAGGTCTGGAGGTTCTTTGCAGCAGCTTTTTAGCAGAGCTGTCAGTTGGGCCATCAAAGGGGCTGCTCTGCTGGGTCTGAAACCTGTGGGATCCTAGTCAGCCTTGGCTCTGCAGGATAAGAAAGAACTATAGAATCCTAAATAGTTTGAATCTGATGGGACTTTTATAGGTCATCTAGTCCAACCCCCCTGCAATGAACAGGGACACGTTCAACTAGATCAGGTTGTTCACAGCCCTTTCTAACCTGGCCTTGAATGTTTCCAAGGCTGGGGCATCTATGACCTCTCTGGGCAACCTGTGCCAGTGTTTCACCACCCTCAGTGTAAAAAATTTCTTCCTCATATCTAGTTCAAATCTGCTCTTTTTTAGTTGAAAACCATTATCACTTGTCTTATTACAACTAAGTCTGTGCCCATCCTTCTTATAAGTATGATCTCAGGAGCTCCTGACAAGCCTTGACCAAACCAGCTGAGCAATGAAGAGCCTCTGGACTGGACCAGGGGTGTGGTGAAGTGTCCCTGGACTGGACCAGGTGCTGCTGGATGATCAATGTGGGAACAATCTGGAGTGGAACAGTTGGGGAACACAGGATAATCAGTCATTCCATGAAAGCCTTGGAACATTCCCTGCCTGGGTGTGGGTGTGAATTGACTGTGGTGTGAATGTTGTTTTTGTGAATCTAGAATTCAGTCACTGTTAAACTTTAGCAAGTGCTATTGAACCACTTGATAATATTTCAATTGGTCAATCATTAAGTGCTAATAATGTCTTTTGCCCCCTTGTCTTTGGATCCAAATCCTTGGTGCCCTGACCATCTTGCATTCCAAGGCTCTGTGTAAATCATTTCCTTTCATCAAAAAATATATATTTTTCATGACTTCCACTTTAAAATCTTCCTTGTTAGCTAAACTACAAAACAACTCCAATCAGTTGTTGATGTCTGGAAGACTTTAAGACAATTAAATAAAAATAAATAATTTGGTTTTCAGTGTTTTAATGAGTCCCACAGTGTGTTTGGTGCTGCATCAGCTGTCAGTCCAAGATGGGCCATGTCAGAACTGGTGAGGAGCAAGGTTGATCATACAGAGTCAGTCTGAATCTCCTAAAGGGGACACTCAGCATCAAGATCACTTGGAGAACACCTCTATCACCTCTTCTCTGAACTAAAAAATGTCTGTAATTGAATTAAAAAAAAAAAGTACAAACTTGGAAGACTTGTTTTGAAATTGCCTTGAAGACAATTAAAGGAAGACAAAGAGATCCTGAGGGATTTCTGGATTTTAATGAGCCCCACGGTGTGTTTGCAGCCCAGCCCATGATCCTGAGGTACTGAGAGAAGATTGAAGCAGCTGCTGAAGAAGTCAGAAGCCAAAGTGCAAGTGCCTTGAAGCATTGCTGGGCCCCACTGAGGGCAGGCACTGCCAAAGCCTCCCCAGGGACTCCTTGGAGCAGCTCCTTGGAGGCCAGGAGTGCAGGCAGACAAAGGCTCTGGGCAGGCCCCTGCAATGCTGAGCAAAGCCTGCCTTGGTTTTGTGGAGCACAAAGGCCAAGGCCTGAGCCCCAGGCCCTGGCCCAGCAGATCCTGTCCCTCCCGGCTGGCTCAGGGCTGTTTGGGGGCACTGGGATGGGAGGGGGAGGAACAACAAAGGCCCAAAACTGGGCAACCCCTGCCAGGCTGCTGAGGGAGGGGCGAGGCAGAAACCAAGTGCAGAACCTGCCAGGCAAGTTGCTTGTGGTGGCCTGAGTGGCAGAGGCGGCTGCCAGAGGCAAGGGGACAAAGGCCTGGGTGCCTTTGGGCCTTGCAGCCCTGCCAGAGCCCTTGGCCATCTCTCCTGCAGGCTGTCCTGCCCTGGCCCTGCTGCTGCTCTGGCCCTGCAGGCTGCACACACCCCTCCTGCTTTCCCACCCCCTCCCAGCAGCTTTTTTAGACCCTCCCTGATGTCTCTGCACCAGCTCTGGCTGTTGCCATGGGCACTTGGCCTTCTGAACTTGGATCCTGAGCCCCTGTGCCACAGGACATCCCTGCCAGAGCCCAGGCCCTTCTCCTGGGGGTCACTGCAGAGCTGAGCAGATCCAGGTCACCTCCCATTCCTCTGCCAACCCCCTGGGCCTGCTCTGGGCCCTCCAGGTCCTTGCCCTGCTCCCAAGGGCTGTGGGGGTGCTTAATGGTCAGGGCTTGGGGTTTAGAGCTCAGGGTGGGGATTAGGCAGAACTTTGGGAGGTTTGTTGTTCTGCTGGCAGTGTCTGGTTCATGATTAGGGGAAGAGCTTTTTAGGCTGGGTTAGGATTAAAGCTTGGTTTTTCATACTGGTAATACAGATGTGGGATTGAGGTGGGTATTGGAGGAAATAAGAGTCTGGAGTTCTGGGTTTGGGCTTTTTCTGGTTTGGAATTAGAGCAATGGTGTCCTAGTTAGAACAACTGGGACCGATTCATCACTGGATAGGTATAGCCCAAACCTGTGTATTCTATGGCCCTCCATGCCATTTCCCAGAAACTCTTGTCAAGGGGGGGTGGAAGGCCTGCCTGTGGGGGGATGTTCCTGTCCTCATACCCTTTTATGGAATTCCCTGCTCTGAGCATCCTCATACCCTTTTATGGAATTCCCCGCTCTGAGGGAAGGATTGACCATTCCTTTTATGGAATTCCCTGCTCTGAGGGAAGGATTGACCATTCCTTTTATGGAATTCCCCGCTCTGAGGGAAGGATTGACCATTCCTGCCTGAACTGGAGAATATATAAACCTGGAGTTTCAGAACTTTTCTACCACTCGTGGGATCCAGAGGAGAGGAAGACTGCAGCTCATCGCTCTCAACCAGACTGAGACCACCACCCTCAACTGGACTGCAATCACCACTTTTGACCAGACTGCAACAGCTCTCCCACCAGCAGGTTTTTTCCCTTCTCCCTTTACTTTGGACTCAAGGGGGGGGTGGGGGGACAGGAACACAGTGGGCTGTACTGGGGGCACTGGGCTGTACTGGGAGGGCACTGGGTGGGGGGCTCAGGTGTCCCAGGACAAGGTGACCCAGCTCCAGGAGAGATTTGGGGAGCAGTGAGGAGGTACTGGTCTGTACTGGTCTGTACTGGTCTGTGCTGGTTTGTACCCCCAATCCCCAAAGCCCCTCCCCAGCTCCCCCAGGACCCTCCCGGACCCCAAAGCCCCCCAGGCCGCCCCAGGCCCCTGACTTGGTCCTGCTGCCCCTTGAGCATCTGCAGCTCCTGCAGAACCAGGGACCTGTGTGAGGAAGAGTGTGTCAGCAGGAGCAGGGAAGGGATTGTTGGGCTGGACTGAGCGCTGGTGAGGCCACCCCTGGAGTGCTGTGTCCAGCTCTGGGCCCCTGAGTTGAGGAAGGCCCTGGAGGGGCTGGAGCAGGAGCAGAGAAGAGCAGCGAGGCTGGGGAAGGGAGTGGAGCACAAGTGGTGTGAGGAGAGGCTGAGGGAGCTGGGGGTGTTGAGGCTGGAGAAGAGGAGGCTCAGGGGAGACCTCCTGACTGTCTGCAAGTCCCTGCCAGGAGGTTGGAGCCAGGTGGGGGTGGGGCTGTTCTGCCAGGAAGCAGCAGTAGGACAAGAGGGCTGGGTCTGGAGCTGTGCCAGGGGAGGTTTAGGTTGGATATTGGGAAGCAATTTTGTACAGAGAGAAGTGAAAAGAGCAGGTGGGACCCCCAAAGAGAGCATGAGGGGTGGTGGGTCACCTCTAAAGAAAGCTGGGTGGAGCCAGGGTTTAGGGAGCTGATGGGAAAGGGGTGGGAGAGGAGGGGCTAACAGGAGGGGGGAGAGCAGGAGCGGGGTTACTGTGGGGGTGCCTCAGTGTCCCCATGCCTTGATCCCTGGAGAGCAGGGGAGGCTGGAGAGAGGAGAGAGCTGCAAGAGCCCCAAGAACCTGGAGAGGGGTTGCAGAGAAGGGGAAACCTGGACAGTGGGGACCCCTGGGATCCCCAGGACAACAAGGTGGAGAACCTGGAGAGGGGGAATGTCTTGGAATGCGGCACCCCAAAGGCGAGAATCAGAGGAGAAGGGACCCTTGGGACCCCCAACACTCCCAGCATCCCTCAGTGGGACACCCAGCTTCCCAGAGAGGGGTGACCCTCTGAACCCCAGAAGGGAGAGACCAGAGAGGGGGAACTTCTGGGAGAGTTTTTCTGGTTGAATCTTGATATTTTGGAGTATTTTTTTGCTGAATTTCAACTTTTTGCAGTTTGTGAGGGGTTCATCTCACTATTTCTGAGGGTTTTTTTGCCTGAATGTCAGTGGTTTGGGTTTTTCTGGATTGGATCTTGGTGGTTTGGAGGTTTTTATGGTCACAGGATGTCTGTTGAGTTCTAGAGATGGACTTGGGCAGGAGGAACCCCCAAGCCAACGCGCTCAGCCCTTGTTTTCCCCCCCATCAGGATTTGTCCTTCCCAAAGCTTGGGCGGATGGAGGAGGAGGCTGCGAGGAAGAGGAAGATGCCTTGGGCCCCCCAGGCAGGTGAGGAGGAAGTCAGTGTCCCTTTGGGCGGGTGTTGTGCTGGCTCTGTCAGCCCAGCATGGCCCCGGCTGCAGGACACCCCCGCTGGCGCCGCCGTCCTGCCGGGGCCGGAGTTGGGGGGATGTCCTTGGCCTTCCCTGTGGGCCGGAGGCAAATCCCCTGCCTGTCCTTCTTGCTTCCTGCCCCAGGCCCCGAGCTGAGGAGGGAGAGCCCAGAGGACAAATCCCCCCGTGAGACCCTGTTGGGAGAGGCCGTTTTGAAGGGCTCCCCGGCGCAGGAAGGCAGCGGGGAGGAAAAGGGCCGGAGATCCCCCCGCAGGAGGGGCTCCAAAGCCAGCCCAGGGTGCTCTGAGGAGGAAAGAGCCAGCCTGTGCCGGGAAGGCGGCTGGAGCTTGAGGGGGAGCTCTGACCTGGTGGTCCCTGAGCAGCCTCCCAGCAGGGAGAAGCCCTTCAAATGCTTGGAATGTGGGAAGAGCTTCAAGAACAGCTCCCACCTGATCCGACACCAGCAGATCCACACTGGGGCACGTCCCTACACGTGTGGGGAATGTGGGAAGAGCTTCAACCAGAGCTCTCATCTGATCAAACACCAGAGTGTCCACACTGTGGAACGGCCCTACATGTGTAATGATTGTGGGAAGAGCTTCAGGCACAGCTCCAGCCTGATCCGACACCAGCACATCCACACTGGGGAACGGCTGTACACGTGTGGGGAATGTGGGAAGAGCTTCAGGGACAGCTCCCACCTCCGCACCCACAAGCTAATCCACACAAGTGAACGGCCCTACAAGTGCTTGGAATGTGGGAAGAGGTTTCAGACCAGCTCACATCTCCGCAGGCATGAGCAGACACACACGGATGAGAGGCCCTTCTGCTGCACCAACTGTGGGAAGGGCTTCAAGCACAACTCCCACCTCATCACCCACCGGCGCATCCACACCGGGGAGAGGCCCTACAAGTGTGGGGAGTGTGGGAAGAGCTTCCCCCACAGCTCTACTTTGACCAAACACCAACGGACCCACCAGTAAGGGAAGCCCCACCAGTGCCCCAACTGTGGGAAGAACTTCGGCTGCTGCTTCCACTGAAATGAACCTCTGATGGTGAGGCAACCCCTGGAGCCCAGTGACTGTCAGTCCATCCCTTTTACCACAAAGGGCCAGTCCCCTTTCCCAGGGGCAGGTTCTTCCAACAGAACCTTTCCTGTGTGGGGTGTGTGTGTGGAGATTCCTGCCTTGGCTGGGGGCCCCCCAAGGTCACTGCTGGAGGTTGAGAGCAGAGATCTCCCCGCGAGCATTGGTCTGGGGGAGTTCCATCCATCTCTAATTAGGAATTATTGCTTTTGTGCCAGCTTGAGTAGAATTGCTTCAACAATTGCTTTAGTGTAGAGCACTGTCCTATCTTATCCTGTACTCCTTGTAGTTTTAGTGTTTCTGTTGTGCAGTAAATAATTCTGATGAAGATCCTTTGTCTGATCATTTGTAACCCTAAAAAATTCATTTCTATCAATAGATCTGATTTGCCATCTTTAAAAGCTGGGGGACAAAAGTGTTTCAGTCACACCTCTGTAATTCCTCTAAACTGGGTTTAGTTATGTTATGTTGGCATAACCCAAGTCTGAGATTGGATCCAGCAGGCCCCAGCACCCCACAGTAAGCTGGGAGCTCAGGGGGACCACCACCCATTGCCAACCCCCCTGTGCCCAAAGACCCCCATGGGACCGTCAGACCCTCCAGACAACCCTCCCTTTTCCACCCTTCTCCCTGTTCCTTCCATATTCCCATTGTCCCCTCAATCCCCCATTTCCCCCCTGAACACTTTTGGGGTCCCAACCCCCACTGTTTACCCTCTCTCCTGTGCCTACTGAAGGAGAAAATGAGGCTGCACACACAGAGTTCCATTTTGGGACTTGTCCACCCATCTTTCCAGTGTCCCCCTTTCATTGGGGTTCCTTTGGAAACAGCGCCTGGGCTTTGTCTTTTAGTCCACTGGAATTCCCAGCATGGCCCCAAAGCAGTGCCCTGATCCCACACATTCCCCTCCCCTCATGTGCTGGCTGTGTTCAGCCACCAGAGAAAAACACAGGCTGCCATGCAGAGCGTTCCAAGTGGTTTCCACTTTGGCAAACAGCACTCTCTGGATGGAAAACACCAGTCAAGGCCAAAACACTCCTTGTTGATCCTGATTAACTGAATGCAGCTGCTGCTGCCTTAACTTGTTCCCACAGAAATTCTCAGGGTTCCTTTGCTTCCAGGAGAGATGTGATGTCACACAGGAGCTGTGATGTCACGGGGATGATATGATGTCACAGGAGAGATGCGGTGTCATATGATGGTAGTGACGTCATAGAGGAGCATTTTTATGAGAGCAAGGATGTGATGTCATGGGGAGGATGTGATGTCACAGAGCAGATGTGATGTCATAGGGGAGCTGTGATGGCACAGGGGAGGATATGAAGTCACATGGATGATATGACATCACAGGAAAGATGTGATGTCATGATGGATGTGACGTCATATAAGAAGTGTGATGTCACAGGGGAGGTGTGACTCACAGGAAGGATGTGATGTCACAGGAGAGCTGTGATGTGAGAGGAGAGCTGTGTTGTCACAGGGGAGGGCGTTACTTCACAGGGATGATATGATATCACAGAGGAGATGTGGTGTCATATGATGGATGTCACGTCATAGGGGAGATGTGATGTCACAGGAAGGATGTGATGTCACAGGGAGCATGTGATGTCACAGAGGAGTGACACATTCCCCCCAGCCTTGCTCCAACTAAAGCCATGGAATTTGTCTTTGTTTCCCTTGGGTTCAAGGTCAGGCTGTTTTATTTCCAGGGATGTCTAGAGATGAGTTAAGGGGAGCTCAGACCTTTTGGTGAGGAAGGACTTGTTGACTCTGGAGCATTTGAACTCAGCCTTTGTTCCTGGTTTCTTCCCACTCTTTCAGAGCAGTTCATTTCCCAGGGTGAAAGCTCTGATTCCCCAGCACAGTCAGGTTCTCCTGAGCTCAGGATCTTTCACTGGTCTCATTTTTCTCCAGTATTAATTCTGTGCCAAATTCTTGCTTCCTACATCAGTGAAATGTTAGAAGAGAGAGAATCTCACCTGGATAGTGGACAGAACACTTATATACATCTTTATTCTATTGAATTGTTCCCTTCTAGTTCTGGATGACAGGACACCCATGTGGAAAGTCCCTTGTCTGGTTTTCAGGACTTAAAATCGATGCTTTTCTGATGTGGGTATTTATTGGAGTGTTATTGATTCAACTGGGAGGGTTGAACTGAGTGTTCCTTGCACCTTTAAAAAGTGCAACCCCTTTAATCTGTTGTTTTAAAACCCAGGCATTAGATGTCAGAGGACATAAGGACAGCACGTAGAGATAACCCTGCTGTAAGTGATGGTTCCAGTCATCCCGTGTATGGATCAAAGATGTCCAAGGCTTTGTTCCAAGGCTGGGTGCACATGGACTGGGAGAACTTTGCCTGCCGGAGCCGCTCTCCCTGCCCCGCCAGGAAGAGCAGGGACCGCATCGCCCCGGCCGCAGCGGCGCAGAGGCTGCTCGGGAGGGGACAGTGTGCTGGAGGGAGCTGCCCACTCGCTGTCCTCACTGCCTGCACAGCGCAGGGCTGGGGGGAATTGAGCCAGGCAGGAAAAGGGAATGGCGGCCATCGCACGGGGCTGAAATGAGACGGGAAGGAGCAAACAGCCTGGCTGGGGGAGCACAGTTTGGGAAGGGGGCACAGGGAAAACCCACTGGGATGTTCCGGGGTAAATAACAGAAAATAAACAGGGGAGGGTGCCCTTTCAGATATGGTTTATAGATCAGTGCACTGTGTATAGTGTAAGAGAGCTTCAGAAATGTAAGAATGCAGTTTCTACAGCTTTTACTACAGTGACATGTTTTTTACAGAATATATAAAGAAATTATAAGTTGGGTGTTAGGCTGGGCTTTTCTTGGTGACGTTTTTTTTTGGGGGGGGGTATACTTTGTCGCCCCCAGCCCCCCCAAAGGAGCTTTCTTGAATGTACCTTCTTACAGCTAATTTGAAGGATTAGTTTAGATAAGCCTCTAAGAGTAGATGCATTTCAATTAAATTGGGGCACATGTCTTTTTGGCTCTGGTACAAGATTCAAACTAATTTTTTTCTTCCTCTTTGGCTCAATTAAAAGCCATCTTAAAACACTCCCAGTATATTGTGTGAGTGCAGGGCTTGAGATTGAATGTATGGGATTGAATGGACACAGAGAAAGAACTAACATTCAGAAACATATCTACTTCAATTACCAAACCCTACAGTTTAACACATTAATAATATCCGTAGCAATTGTGATTTGAGTATATATTGTGACCTGCATATGCACATGTGAGCATAAGGACATAGGAAATAGGTGTTGTAGTTTCTGCAGTTCTTGTGTTATGGGTGAGGGGAGAGAGGATTTGAGCTAAAAATTGTCTGAACATTTTGAGAGTGCAGAGACATCTGTCTGACCATCACTAGGTATGCTTTGATTTTAAGGCAGAGCATGTTAAACAATGCAATAACTTAAAGCCAGCTGCAGTCTTGAATTTTTGCTCTTTCAGCAATAACAGTAGCACTAATAATTACTAATAGTTAATGAGCTAACATGCAATAAATGTATCTGCTCATTTTGACATATGTGTCAGTTTAATAATTTTAAATGAATCAGTGCATTTGTAACAGGAAATCTCCCTCAACCTCTGATTAAAATGTAACGTTGACTAAAGGATTATAGAGCAGACTTAATTTTACTGACTGTTTTAACAGTTGTCACGGCTGTTGGAAAAGGAAAGGCAATTAAAACACTCCAAAAAAGGGTTGGAGGGGCAGAACAAGAGTAGTTTAATAAATTTAAACATGGTCTCTGAATGCCACCCATAAAACATTGAGCAGATCTGTAACTCCAGGAAGCTGCTGTACACTATGTATGTTTGCCTTTTGTGGCTCACTGTGTTTCATTCATTTGAACACTGAGCAGTTTCCCTACTTTCTCCATTTAAAAATGTGCAGCAGCGTTTAAATGTGGAACAAATTCAGCTGTTCATGTGCCTGGAGTTTCATCTTAGAATGCAGCTGATAGAACACTCAGCTGACAGGAAATAAAGGCTGTGTAGAATGGCTGTAACATTTCAAAAGTGGACACAGGTGTCACATCCTGTGAATGCTGCAGTGCAGTGAGGGTTGGTGGACATATTTTATGTTTTTCTAACCGTTCCCATGTTGTGATGTGGGAATGGTGTGTGGAGTTCCCCTGCGAGTCTGGCTGGGTTATGTCTGTGCAGGGATGAACAGGAGTGTGTGTGTAGATTCCCATGTCTGTGTGTGTGTGTGTGCAGGGGGATTCTGTGCTAAACTCGTTGAGCTACGAGGGGTAGAAAGGACCCCCTTGCTTTCTAAATTCCTTCTCAGAGAGGAGCCTGGGGGTGGCTGGATCCAATCTCAGACTCAGATTTTGGTTTCAGTTGAAGGAATTATAGAAGTGTGATTCAATCACTTTGTCCTGCAGGTTTTAGTGATGGCAAATCAGAAATATTTTGATAAAAACAATGATTTATTATGACAAATGAACAAAAAATTGATCAGAAAAGTGAACAGATGAAAGACCTTAAAGAGAATTATTTACTTCAAATTATAAAAGCCAAAAACCCCTAGTTGTATAGTGTAAGATAGGACAGTGGAGTCTATCAAAGTAACTCTATTAAAGCAATTGGATCAAAGCCATCAAAAAGAAACAATCCTGAAGCAGAGATTGAGGTAACTCACCCCATAATGACAGGGGGTAATTCTTTTTCTTCCGCCCAAATCCTGGGCAGTGACCATGAAGAGCTGTCCCTGCTTCATGGCAGAAGCTCCACACACTTCAAGGAAGTCTGTGGAAGAATCTACCCCATGACAGTTGGACGGGGCTTTTATAGTTATCAAGGGTTTGACTGCCAGACATATTTGCAGGCCAGGGAGCAGCTTATCTGTCAAATCCTGCTTCAGAAAGCAGAAAGTGTGTGTTTGAAGTTTCATGAAGCATTTTGGGTTTAGTATAATTCAACATTAAAAACAGCACCTTGGCACCAGCAGTAACTCATCAGAGTGTGCATTGTTTGCATTCTCTGACCATTGTTTAGGTATTGTCAGAGCAGAGCATCCTGCCAGAAATGGCCCCTTGATTCCATGAGGTTCCAAAAACTCTCAGGATTCCTTTGGTTCCATGAGGCCCTGCAGTGTCACAATGGCTCCTTGATTCCAGGATGTTCCAAAACATCCCAGGGTTCCCTTGGCTCCCAAGAGGCTCCCCAGTGTCCCCCCGGCCCCTGGATTCCAGCAGGCCCTGCAGTGTCCCAATGGCCACTGGGTTCCAGGAGCCACAGCGGCTAGCCACCTGTGGACGTCTGTGCCCGGAAGCCAGCAGCTCCACGAGGCTGCCGCCACTCACCGCGCGGGGGGTTGCCGCTCGCGCAGCCGCCGCTCTGCCCCGGCTGCACCGGGACCCGGCACCGCCTCGGGCCTGCGCTGCCGCCTCAGCGGCCACAGGGACACAGCCATGGGGGACCTTTGCTCTGACACTGATGGGGCCTGGCTTTGTTCTGCTTGGGGCTGGGCTTTGGGAAAATTGCTGTTCATGTTCATGCTCCACTGGAACAGCTCCTGAATTCCAAAGGTTTCCTAATCCAGGGGAGGGGTTTCTATGGCATTGGAGGTGCCGCCCCTCGGGACACATTGTCAATAAACCATCCAGCTGACTGGGGTGGGTGTAAGAGCTGGGGAACACAGGATAATCAGTCATCCCATGAAAGACTTGGAACATTCCCTACCTGACCTGTAACCCAAATGGAACAGTTTGGATCCAATTCCCAAATAGTTTGGAAACTCCAGTCATTCCTGACACCAGGATGGAAATTCAGCAGATCACTAAAGCCAGTCACCTTGGGAGCCCACAACCAGCGGGGCTGAGGGAGGCCCTGGCAGCTCCCCAGCACCTCCCTCTCAGTGGGACACCTCTGGCAGCCTCTCCCAGCTCGGGAACCCTCCAGTTTGCAACACTCCAAAGACCCTCCCTGATGCCCAGGACAATTCTGATCCCCCTCCACAAACACTCCTCCAGCTGTGACCCTTGTCTGTTGGCAAACACAAAGGGATTTGGGGGAGTGTTTCCCTGACAAGAAGGAGAATTTGGGAGAGGGACCTTTGCGCACCCAGCTATTGATGTGTCCACACATCTCTGCCTGGGTGTGGGTGTGAATTGTCTGTGGTGTGAATGTTGTTATTGTGAATCTGTAATTCAGTCACTGTTAAAATTGTAGCAAATGCTATTGAATCACCTGATAACTGTTCAATTGGTCAGTGGTTAAGTGCTACTAATCTCTTTTGCCCCCTTGTCTTTGGATCCAAATCCTTTTGTGCCCTGACCCTCTTGCATCCCAAGGCTCTGTGTAAATCATTCCTATTCATCAAAAAATATATATTTTTCATGACTTCCACTTTAAAATCTTCCTCCTTAGCTAAACTACAAAACAAGTCCAATTAGCTGTAGAACTCTTGAAGACAATTAAAGGAATAGTAATATTTTTTTTCAGTGTTTTAATGGGTCCCACAGTGTGTTTGGAGTTGCATCAGCTGTCAGTCCAAGATGGGCCATGTCAGAACTGGTGAGGTTGGGGGGTAAGGAGCAAGGTTGATCAGACAGGGTCAGTGTGGATCTCCTGAAGAGACACTCAGCATCAAGATCACTTGGAGAACACCTTTATCACCTCTTCTCTGAACTAAAAAATGTCCATCCTTGAATTAAAACAAACAAATTACAAACTTCAAAGACTTGTTTTGAAATTGCCTTGAAGGCAATTAAAGGAAAACAAAGAGATCCTGAGGGATTTCTGCATTTTAATGAGCCCCACAGTGTGTTTGCAGCCCAGCCCATGATCCTGAGGTACTGAGAGAAGATTGAAGCAGCTGCTGAAGAAGTCAGAAGCCAAAGTCCAAGTGCCTTGAAGCATTGCTGGGCCCCACTGAGGGCAGGCACTGCCAAAGCCTCCCCAGGGACTCCTTGGAGCAGCTCCTTGGAGGCCAGGAGTGCAGGCAGACAAAGGCTCTGGGCAGGCCCCTGCAATGCTGAGCAAAGCCTGCCTTGGTTTTGTGGAGCACAAAGGCCAAGGCCTGAGCCCCAGGCCCTGGCCCAGCAGATCCTGTCCCTCCCGGCTGGCTCAGGGCTGTTTGGGGGGCACTGGGATGGGAGGGGGAGGAACAACAAAGGCCAAAACTGGGCAACCCCTGCCAGGCTCCTGAGGGAGGGGCGAGGCAGAAACCAAGTGCAGAACCTGCCAGGCAAGTGTCTTGTGGTGGCCTGAGTGGCAGAGGCAGCTGCCAGAGGCAAGGGGACAAAGGCCTGGGTGCCTTTGGGCCTTGCAGCCCTGCCAGAGCCCTTGGCCATCTCTCCTGCAGGCTGTCCTGCCCTGGCCCTGCTGCTGCTCTGGCCTTGCAGGCTGCACACACCCCTCCTGCTTTCCCACCCCCTCCCAGCAGCATTTCTAGACCCTCCCTGATGTCTCTGCACCAGCTCTGGCTGTTGCCATGGGCACTTGGCCTTCTGAACTTGGATCCTGAGCCCCTGTGCCACAGGACATCCCTGCCAGAGCCCAGGCCCTTCTCCTGGGGGTCACTGCAGAGCTGAGCAGATCCAGGTCACCTCCCATTCCTCTGCCAACCCCCTGGGCCTGCTCTGGGCCCTCCAGGTCCTTGCCCTGCTCCCAAGGGCTGTGGGGGTGCTTAATGGTCAGGGCTTGGGGTTTAGAGCTCAGGGTGGGGATTAGACAGAACTTTGGGAGGTTTGTTGTTCTGCTGGCAGTGTCTGGTTCATGATTAGGGGAAGAGATTTTTAGGCTGGGTTAGGATTAAAGCTTGGCTTTTCATACTGGTAATACAGATTTGGGATTGGGGTGGGTATTGCAGGACAAATAAGAGTCTGGAGTTCTGGGTTTGGGCTTTTTCTGGCTTGGAATTAGAGCAGTGGTGTCCTAGTTAGAACAACTGGGACCGATTCATCACTGGATAGGTATAGCCCAAACCTGTGTATTCTATGGCCCTCCATGCCATTTCCCAGAAACTCTTGTCAAGGGGGCGGGGGGGGGCTGCCTGTGGGGGGATGTTCCTGTCCTCATACCCTTTTATGGAATTCCCCACTCTGAGCATTCTCATACCCTTTTATGGAATTCCCCACTCTGAGGGAAGGATTGACCATTCCTTTTATGGAATTCCCCGCTCTGAGGGAAGGATTGACCATTCCTGCCTGAACTGGAGAATATATAAACCTGGAGTTTCAGAACTTTTCTACCACTCGTGGGATCCAGAGGAGAGGAAGACTGCAGCTCATCGCTCTCAACCAGACTGAGACCACCAGCCTCAACTGGACTGCAATCACCACTTTTGACCAGACTGCAGCAGCTCTCCCACCAGCAGGTTTTTTCCCTTCTCCCTTTACTTTGGACTCGGGGGGGAGGGGGGGGCCCAAGGAACACCACTTTGTCCATGCCCCAGGGTGCTGGGTTATACATTTGGGTTTTGTGGGTTAAGACCAATTGTTAGTTTGTATAATTGTACTTATTGTATTATTTTAATAATTTGTTATTCTGACTTATAATCTCTCCTTTGAGTTGAGTTCATTTCCCCTGCTGGTTAACTTGGGGGTGGGAGGGGTGGCTGAGGGGAGTGGGGAGAGCGGGAGCGGGGTTGCCGTGGGGGTACCTCGGTGTCCTCATGCCTTGATTCCTGGAGAGCGAGGGAGGCTGGAGAGAGGGAGGAGCTTCGAGAGCCCTGAGAGCCTGGAGAGGGGGGGCACGGAGAAGGGGAAGCCTGGACAGTGGGGACCCCTGGGGTCCCCTAGGACAACAAAGTGGAGAACCTGATGAGGGGGAATTTCTAGGAATGCGGCATCCCGAAGGCGAGAATCAGAGGAGAAGGGAGCCTTGGGACCCCCAACACTCCCAGCATCTCTAGGTAGAACCCCCAGCATCCCAGACAGGGGAGACTCTCTGAACCCTAGAGGGGGGAAACCAGAGAAGGGGAAATCTTAGGAGAATTTTTTTGGGCTAATCTTCATATTTTAGAGTATTTTTTAGGTGAATCTTTTTTCAGTTTGGGGGGGCAGGAGTCTTCTCACTATTTCTTATAGGCTTTTGCCTGAATCTCGATGATTTGGGGTTTTCTGGGTTGATCCTTGGTGTTTTGGAGGTTTTTATGGACACAGGATGTCCGGTGAGTTCTAGAGATGGACTTGGGCAGGAGGAACTCCCAAACCCAAATGCTCAGCCCTTGTTTCCCCCCCATCAGGATTTGTCCTTCCCAAAGCTTGGGCGGATGGAGGAGGAGGCTGCGAGGAAGAGGAAGATGCCTTGGGCCCCCCAGGCAGGTGAGGAGGAAGTCAGTGTCCCTTTGGGCGGGTGTTGTGCTGGCTCTGTCAGCCCAGCATGGCCCCGGCTGCAGGACAACCCCGCTGGCGCCGCCGTCCTGCCGGGGCCGGAGTTGGGGGGATGTCCTTGGCCTTCCCTGTGGGCCGGAGGCAAATCCCCTGCCTGTCCTTCTTGCTTCCTGCCCCAGGCCCCGAGCTGAGGAGGGAGAGCCCGGAGGACAAATCCCCCCGTGAGACCCTGGTGGGAGAGGCCGTTTTGAAGGGCTCCCCGGCGCAGGAAGGCAGCGGGGAGGAAAAGGGCCGGAGATCCCCCCGCAGGAGGGGCTCCAAAGCCATCCCAGGGTGCTCTGAGGAGGAAAGAGCCAGCCTGTGCCGGGAAGGCGGCCGGAGCTTGAACCAGAGCTCTGACCTGGTGGTCCTTGAGCAGCCTCCCAGCAGGGAGAAGCCCTTTAAGTGCTTGGAATGTGGAAAGAGCTTCAGGCAGAGCTCCTATCTGATCCGACACCAGCACATTCACAGTGGGAAACGGCCCTACACGTGTGGGGAATGTGGGAAGAGCTTCAGTGACAGCTCCACCCTTCGCAAACACCAACTTATCCACACTGGGGAACGGCCCTACACGTGTGGGGAATGTGGGAAGAGGTTTCAGACCAGCTGGAATCTCCTCGTGCATGAGCGAACGCACACGGATGAGAGGCCCTTCCGCTGCACCGACTGCGGGAAGGGCTTCAAGCAGAACTCCCACCTTGTCACCCACCGGCGCATCCACACTGGGGAGAGGCCCTACAAGTGTGGGGAGTGTGGGAAGAGCTTCACCCACAGCTCTCACTTGACCAAACACCAACGGACCCACCGGGGTAATAGAAGCCCTGTGAGTGCCCCAACTGTGGGAAGAGCTTCGGCCACTGCTTCCACCCCAAATTTACCCCCTGATGGGGAGGCAACCCCTGGAGTTCAAGGACTGTCAGTCCATCCCTTTCGACCAGAAATGGCCAGTCCCCTTTCCCAGGGGCAGCTTCTTCCAACAGAACCCTTCTTGGGGGGAGTGTGGAGATTCCTGCCTTGGCTGGGGACCCCCCAATGTCAGTGCTGGAGGTTGAGAGCAGAGATCTCCCCACCAGCGTTGGTCTGGGGGAGTTCCATCCATCTCTAATTAAGAATTATTGCTTTTGTGTCAACTTTAGTCGAATTGTTTCAACAATTGCTTTAGTGTAGAGCACTGTCCTATCTTATCCTGTAGTCCTGGTAGATTTAGTGTGTATATTGTGCACTAATTGTGATGAAGATCTTTTGTCTGATCATTTGTATCTCTAAATAAATTCATTTCTAGCAATAGATCTGATTTGCCATCATTAAAACCTGGGGGACCAAAGTGATTCAGTCACACCTCTGTAATTCCTCTAATCTGAAACTGTTGGCATGATCCAAGGCTGAGATTGGATCCAGCAGCCCCCAGCACTCCACAGTAAATTGAGAGTTCAGGGGGGCCACCTCCCTTTCCCACCCCTTTGTGCCCAAATACCCCCATGAGACCATCTGACTCACCAGACCACCCCCCTTTTCCACCCTTCTCCCTGTTTCTCCCATTTTCCCATTGTCCTCTTAATCCTCATTTTCCCCTCCAAACAGTTTTTGGGCTCCCAACCCCCACTGTTTGCCCCCTCTCCTGTGGGTGCTGAAGGACAAAATGCGGCTGCACACACAGAGTTCCATTTCAGGACTTGTCCTCCCATCTTTCCGGCGTCCCCCTTTCATTGGGGTTCCTTTGGAAACAGTGCCTGGGCTTTGTCTTTTAGTCCACCAGAATTCCCAGCATGGCCCCAAAGCAGTGCCCTGATCCCACACATCCCCCTCCCCTCATGTGCTGGTGTATTGGGACGAAGTTGTGATGATATTTTTGGTCTGTGTTTGGCCTTAGCCACCTGCAGTAGTTTATAGTTCTCCCTGCCAAGTTCACTGATAAAACAGTGAATTTGGCCTTGGAGGGAGAACTTCTGTATAAACTGTATAAACTGTGATTGGTTAATGGCTCGTCAAGGGCATTTGGAGGAGAAAGTGATGATGAAGGGAGGAAGGCTCACCGCCAGACTCAATTGGGAATGACCTCCAGGACACACATGGGGGGATTTCCAAAGTTCTCACCCATGTGCAGGAGGGGTGCACTGACATACCCAGGGGGAGGGATTGAGAACCCCTGACGGGGCGGTGCTGGCCACACCTGGGGAGGTTGTGGTCTCTCAATTAATTGTTTAAAAAGGAGATAGTGCCTTCTTGGCAAGAGCTAGCTTTACTTCAAGGACAACGTTGCCTTCTGGCAGGGACTCTTGCCAGCTTGTTAACTTATTGACTCTCCAAGGGTGCCGCTTCTGCTCTGGGTAATTATAGGTATGCTAGGTCAGTAAGATAACTTTATAGGCAACAGCTGGGTGACTGGGGAGGTCCCACTGGGGGCTTATTCCTCTCCTCGTTCCTCCCTTTTGGGTTTGTTCATTTTCTTGGCCAACTTTTGTAATAAACATTGGGGGTTTTTTGTTGAGCTAGCAACGGTGTCTGTTTTTCGTGTCTGTATATCTCGGACCTTCCCTGATAAAGTAACCCCCCCTCCCCGATACACAGTGACAGAACTGGGGGTCCCAGTGTCCCAGTTGGTGTCCCCCTGTCCCAGTTGTCCCAGTGTCCCAGTTGGTGTCCCAGTGTCCCAGTTGGTGTCCCCCTGTCCCAGTTGTCCCAGTTTGTCCCAGTGTCCCACCCTGAGCAGCAGCAGCAGCCCCGGCCCGGCCGAGCAGAGCAGCAGCAGCACCCCCTGCGCCGTCAGGATCCGGTTCTTGGTGCTCTCCCTCAGCGCCAGGAACGGGGCGGGAACCGGCTCTGTGGGAACGGGACTGGGTAACTGGGAGGGACTGGGTATACTGGGAGGGACTGGGGTATACTGGGAGGGAGTGGAGGGCACTGGGTTGTACTGGGAGGGTACTGGGAGGGACTCGAGGGGGATACTGGGAGTGACTGGAACGGACTGGAGTAGGACTGGGGGGCACTGGGAGGGGTAATAAAGGGGATACGGGGAATAACTGGGATGGACTGGGGGGGCACTGCA